>NW_024040485.1:19980617-20228117 GCF_014851395.1 Micropterus salmoides | reverse complement strand
CTTCCTCCCTCTTCTTCTTGTGTTTCCTCTCCTTTGTGAGATTGTTATTGCGGGTTCGTCAATATTCACAAGGTGTGGCCAAGGCCCCGAGAGCTTTAATCTCCCTAATAAACTCAGTGCCTCATTCTCTCCCATAATGTGTGTTTATGAGAGGAACATATTGTTTTCTTTGTTTTGAATATGCGTCAGCAGTGTCACATTAAAGCGCTTTCCCCGGCTTTAGTGGGAAGCTACTGTTCACTTAGCATATTGATTCATTAGTTGGATCTTTACACACCAAGCCTGCCACTTTTGTTTATAGTGTATTCTAACATGTAGGCAGTTTCCTTTGTGGCTGTGTCGGGCACTGTTGGCCTATGTGTGTGGGTGTGCATGCTGGAGTGTGACTGTGTGCATAACTGTCAGAAGCTAAGTGCTTTGAAGTTCATCATACTGTGTGGCGTTTGGAGAGAACAATAAGAGAGTATTAGACTGTCTTGTGAAGCCTTCCTGGCAACAAACAAAAGCAACAATCGAGCACTTGTTGAGTCTTTTCCTCCCTCAAAGCTCCAGCACAGCATTACATAAAATTACACACTGTTCTTTCTCTGCACATTTACTCTGTTGTGGCATCTTAGGATGATGAAGGAATGTGTGTACCTGTGTGTGTTTTATGAGGACATGTTGGTGTTTGTTTGTTAGTGCATGCCCAGGTGCTCTGGATTTAACCCCTGTGGTTCATTAAAATAGGATCCATGTGACATTTATAAAGAGCTCAACTATTTAACAAGCAGCTATACTCTGACTCTCTCTCTCTCTCTCTCTCTCTCGCGCGCGCGCGCGCACGCTCTACTGCTCCCTCTCTCTCCCCATTGAATTATTATCCCTTATGGGTTGAAGTAAGTCTGTGAAAAGGCAATATTGCAGAAATGCTATATTACACCATTTAGGCTTGATACATTTACGCCTAATCTATGAGACTGTTTAATGTGAAACCTGTCTCATAAATAACTATCAATGCTTCTGTTCATTGAAACGATTATTGCGTAGAGTGTTTCTTGTCAGCAGGCTACCTTTGCCAAAGCAATCCACATGACTGAAAAAGACTATTTGTCACTCTACTTTACAGCCCGGGCTCCTGAGATTTTGTGAAACGAGCACAGTGTCCTAAAATGCAAATGTATACTTCACGCACAAAAAAATGTGAGAAATACATTTTACCCTCTTTGAAAGTGACATTGAAATAATGCTAGGGGAAGTTTGGGTTGTAATAGTGGATGGTCACAAACATTGCCTTTGACTACCCGAGTTTTATTCTAAATTCCTACTCTGGGTAAAGGGGGATGCATCAGAAGCTCACAATCTAACAAGCATGCCCAATTCATGCAATTCAATTCAATTTTATTTATATAGCGCCAAATCACAACAACAGTTATCTCAAAGTGCTTTTCATAGAAGAGCAGGTCTAGACCGTACTCTGAGATGTTATTTACAGAAGCCCAACAATTCCCACCAAGAGCAAGCACTAGGCGACAGAGGCAAGGAAGAACTTCCTTTTAAGAGGCAGAAACCTCGAGCAGAACCATGGCTCAGGGTGCCATCTGCCTCGACCAGTTGGGGGTGAAGGAGAGAGAGAGAGGGCGAGAGAGAGAGAGAGGGCAAGAGAGAGAGAGAGAGGGCAAGAGAGATTTTGGCATTTGGCCAGGTCTCTGGTCTGCTGGATTTAAAGCTTTCTTTTTTCACTCTCCATACAACTACCTCCGTCACTTTCGGTATGTGCAACTGATCCAACACCATCAATGTCTTTGCAGAGAGACTGTGAGTCCTTATCTCCACACTTGTGTGATTCATCATGTTCAGACTGCAAAGACACACAAAAGATGACATGTCATATGATCTAGTCGTTTTTCAGCCCAGTGGACCTCTAATTTTACAATGGGGTCTCATTGAGAATATGTTGGGCATTGGGCATATTGGTGAAAGGGTTTAATAATTGTTTAAAGAGCAATGGAGCGATCCATCCATAAATTTAGGTCCCACGTACTTGCTACTTGGAAGAGGAAAGTTAACTTGGCCTTCACTTAGATTACACTAATAGCTTCCCTTTTCAAATGAATTCCTTTAGACTGTACAGTATTTCTTTTGTTTTGTGCTGCTGCAGTTCTTCATCACTTCATTTCTTATTTAGTTGGAGACTAAACTTGGCAAAATTTTGGAATGGTGAATCAAAAGGACCTGAATTGATTCAATATGGCTGGACAGCATGAAATAATGGAGTTAGTGAAAAGAATCAGCCTTCCCAGCACTTAGAGACACACACACACATAGTCATACACAAACCAGTGGTGTGCAGAGTCTGAAAGGAGCGCGGGTAAAAGATGTAAGATGTTTTCTGCATGTCTAATTTAGATGATGTCAAAATAATTAAGCGGAGACATTTTGCGGAAGATACGAGTTAGACATCATTTCATAATCTAATCTGTAAATTGTCTTTTTTAATTTCCCCCTCCATTTATTTTATGTTACCTTATCCATATCTTATCTAATGAATATAGTGATTTTAAACGCATTACGGGCACTCTGGCATATGTCATGGTCATATCCCATATTATGGTTCAAAGTAGTAATCATTTTGTTCCTGAGAGTAGTCCAGCTTCAGAATGGAGGCATTAATTATCATCTAGGCTGGAGGTTAAATATTGACTGAGCAGGAGATACAAACATGGATGTGTCCAACGAAGCCTGTAGGTCACTTCACCCTCTGCATCTCACATTTACACTGTTGCTTCAAGGTTAATCTTTGTGTCAAGACCTCTCTGTCTGTCTCTGCTTTTCTATTTTTCTCTCTGTTGTTCTCTCTCTTCACCCTTTCTCTCTTATCCTGCTTCAGATCAATGAGCTGGATGACTAGAGTAAATCTTAATGGTCACGGTGTGTGTGACAAAGTTTAGATGTTTGTGTGTGTGTGTGTGTCTCCAATGCAGGTGAAGTATCGCTCACTCAGCACTGTCCTGCCCCTTGGGCACCACCACACGCCTGCCTGCCTGCCTCCTGTCCAGCCACAATCAATTTCACAGTCCCAGACACACACACGCACACACAAATACTCACAAGACAAGAAATGTACACACACTCAGATGTGTACAGATGCACCTACATAGACAGACAGTTCTTTTAAAGTTTTAAAAACATATATAAACATATCTAGAAAACTTTAAAATGCAATATATTCCAATAATATATTCCGTTGAGATGGAAGATTTTGTTTGTTCATCAACTGCTCACTATTAAAATAATAGCCATATTCATGCTCCAATGTTTGTGGACATTACTGACATAAAGTCTTGTGTTATTCTGTGTATTTAAAGCCCTTTCAATCGTTTTAGGAGATCTCAAGTCTGTGGTAAATGATGGTAGGTCTACCCTGTTGCTTACATATTGGGTTCACGCATTGTGTCTTTAATATTACAGTCTTCACCTGGTTAATATTTTACTACTACTGTTGCGCCAGCATGGTGTTAGTGCTGTACAGCAGAAAACTGTTACAATTTAAAGTTAAATGAGTATGTAATGTATTTATAAATAGATGTCTTTTCTGTCAGTGTGGGCATTTTGAAAAAGTCATACAAAGTCAGTTATACAAAGTCCAACTTTGTATAAATAGTTGATATTATTATTTCCAAATAAAAATAGTCTGTTTAAATTTTGGCAGCAAATATATCATATCAGTGTCATTTTAACAAGGCTCTAACATGACTAATACATTAGATTCCATCCTATTCTTTGCTTTAATTTGGCACTGTGACACCATCAGTTTTAAATGTGATCATGTATTGAAAGTCACAGAGTGTAAGGAGCTGGAAATGAGAGGTTAGATACACACTTAAGATTCAGCATACACTGACAAACTGTACAGTTAACATTTGATTTTACTGTTTGTTCATGTGAGTGTGTGTGTGAGTGTGCACGGCGAGGCAGCTGCAGCATCTCCCCTCTGATTTTATGATTACCACATTTCATGTTTCCTGCCCATAATTATAGACTATGTCTTTGCATATCTATATTGGTCTGTGAGTGCGCTCAGCGTGGGTCCTCGCTCCAATCAGTCTTATGATTTCATTGTAGACAGATCCTCATCACATGTAAGTGAAAAAGAGCCTGATGAACTATAAATCTGCCTCATCCTGAAGGAAGAGAAAAATCGAGAGGGAGAGACCCCACTGTGCTTAGATGGCATGGGCCAGGTGGTGTGAGTGAGTGCAAAGTGAGAGGAGTCGAAAGGATGGTGTTGTGTGTGTGTGTGTGTGTGTGTGTGTGAGGTGGGGCAGCATTCACCAGGCACCTGGTGCTGACAGCCTCTCATTGAAACTCTGCGATCTAATTCAGATTCAGCCCCCCTATGCTGCTTTGAAGGGCCTCGTGACGGCTCATTCCCTCTCCTCTCCTCTCCTCTCCTCTCCTCTCCTCTCCTCTCCTCTCCTCTCCACCTCTCTATGGGGGTCCCATCATTACCTTCTGATTACAGAGCTGTCATTCCTTGCATCTGACAAGCTTGCTGATTGGCATCACTATGTGTGTGTGTGTGTGTGTGTGTGTGTGTGTGCTCATGTGTTTGCTCATGCCCATGTGTTATGCCTCTCTTGTGTGCCTGCTTTCTTGTTTACCCATCTGTGTGGGCACCTGTGCGTGCATGGAAGTGTATGCTTGCACCTATCTTTTACTCTGATTATGATTGCAGTGAGAATGAGTGTTTGTGCTCTGCTAGAGGACGGGAGAGACGAGGGAAGGGAAGCGTTTGTTCTTGGGAGAGCTACCTTTGGGAATAGCAGTGCGACTGAACGCTTGCACTGTGATGTCTAGTTTTTCTGTTTATACCAGTGTTTCACATCAGTATCACGTCATGAATTATAAACTACTGCTTTGCTGTTTAATTACTGTACATGTGTTGTTGAGCCAGCATGTAGCATGCTGATTTTGACAGATTACCACAGACTAATTGTAACTGTTTCACTTAACACTTGCCGAAATGCATTGCAACATAGACAAGATATAAGATAATTATCTTCTACTATTCATAGGGAAACTATTGTACCTATGTAGATTTGACTTATTACAACCCCAATTCCAATTAAGTTGGGACATTGTGTAAAATGTAAATAAAACCAGAATACATTCATTTATAAATCCTTTTCAACCTATATTAAATTTAATACACTACAAAGACAAGATATTTATTGTTCAAACTGATAAACTTTATTGTTTTTTGCAAATATTCACTCACTTTGAATTTGATGACTGCAACACATTCCAAAAAGGTGGGAACAGAAAAGACTGGGAAAGTTGAGGAATGCTCAAACAACACCTGTTTGGAACATTCCACAGGTGAACAGGTTAATTGGAAACAGGTGAGTGTCATGATTGGGTATAAAAGGAGCATCCCCGAAAGGCTCAGTCATTCACAAACAAGGATGGGGCGAGGTTCACCACTTTGTGAACAACTGTGTGAGCAAATAGCCCAAAAGTTTAAGAACAATGTTTCTGAACTTACAATTGCAAGGAATTTAGGGATGTCATCATCTACGCTCCATAATATCATCAAAAGATTGAAAGAATCTGGAGAAATGTCTGCACATAAGTGGCAAGGCCGAAAATCAACATTGAATGCCTGTGACCTCCAATCCCTCAGGGAACACTGCATTAAAAACCGACATCAATGTGTAAAGGATATTACCACATGGGCTCAGGAACACTTCAGAAAACCATTGTCAATTAACACAGTTCGTCGCTACATCAACAAGTGTAAGTTAAAACTCTACCATGCAAAGCGAAAGCCATATATCAACAACACCCAGAAACGCAGCCGGCTTCTCTGGGCCTGAGCTCATCTGAGATGGACTGACGCAAAGTGGAAAAGTGTGCTGTGGTCTGACGAGTCCATATTTCAAACTGTTTTTGGAAATTATGGATGTCGTGTCCTCCAGGCCAAAGATGAAAAGGACCATAGGATTGTTGTGAGCGCAAAGTTCAAATGCAGCATCTGCAATGGTATGGGGATTTGCTAGTGCCCATGGCATGGGTAACTTGCACATCTGTGAAGGCACCATTAATGCTGAAAGGTACATTCAGGTTTTGGAGCAACATATGCTGCCATCCAAGCAACGTCTTTTTCAGGGACGTCCCTGTTTATTTCAGCAAGACGTGGCTTCGTAGTAAAAGAGTGCGGGTGCTAGACTGGCCTGCCTGCAGTCCAGACCTGTCTCCCATTGAAAATGTGTGGCGCATTATGAAGCGCAAAATACGACAACGGAGACCCCGGACTGTTGAGCAACTGAAGTTGTACATCAAGCAAAAATGGGAAAGAATTCCACCTACAAAGCTTCCACAATTAGTGTCCTCAGTTCCCAAACGCTTATTGAGTGTTGTTAAAAGGAAAGGTGATGTAACACAGTGGTAAACATGCCCCTGTCCCAGCTTTTTTGGAACGCGTTGCAGGCATCAAATTCAAAGTGAGTGAATATTTTCAAAAAACTATAACGTTTATCAGTTTGAACATTAAATATCTTGTCTTTGTGGTGTATTCAATTCAACATAGGTTGAAAAGGATTTGCAAATCATTGTATTCTGTTTGTATTTATGTTTTACACAACATCCCAACTTCATTAGAATTTGGGTTGTAGTTAACAAATGGAAACATGGGAATGTACACAGTGTACAGCAAATGGAAGTACAAAGGTTGAATGTAAATGCAGCACAAAGTAACTCTCACAGGGATTCCACAGCTAGCCAGGTCATTAAAAGTGCCAGCAAAGGGAAGTGGCCTGATTGGCTGTTTGACCTTTAAATGGTAATTGCCACTTTTAAAAACTAATAAAGACTCTCAGAGGCTGAAAGGAAGCCAAACCCATTTTACTGGAAACAATAACCCCAAACAATAAAGGTGTGTTTCTCCATAAAAACATGGAGCAAGTTATTGGGAAATGGTTCTTAAATGGAATCAAAGTAAAAACTGCAGATTTTTTTTATTCCTCTCTGTGTTCCCTTACCTTTAACTCATAAATATTTTATATAAAGTCGACCTCCTGTATGTTGTAATGTGCACTGTTCTTGCCATTAATAGCAGAGGTTGCTGCATTTTGTAAAAGTTAACCCTTGATATGCCTTCCATCGTGTTTAAAAAAATACTTCTTCAAAGCCTAATATCCAATTTTGCTGTTTGCTAAAAAGGGAATGGGAGATTTAAGTAAAAAACTTTATGACAGTTTTGCTGGCTCTGAGTTAAAAGGTGCCCTCTATTCAGCTAGCATGAAAGTCCGACTTTGAACAGCAGCTTTTTGGAATATAGATTGCTTTCAGCACACAGACCATTGTCGCTTCAAAGCCGCCTGAGTTCCTCTTTGGCTCTCCAGCTGTAGAAATGGTTCCTCGTAAAAGAGAAATAGAAATGGAATGATATGTCTGGAACCAGGGATGATAATGACCTGAAACCAGAAGACAAGAGAAGAAAGACAAACAGGATAGAGGGGGGAGAGGATAGACAGAGAAATTTGTGATAAATGTCAGAGGACTTGCAGGCACCTCAATTGCTGAAGACTGCAGTGTAAAAGAGGGAACAGACAAAACAGAGGACAACCTGAAAACATAAAAAAAGCTAAGAAGATGGAGACAGGTGAAAAAATACACCCAGAGGAGCAGACAAGGTAGACAGACAACAGTGATCTTGTTAAGCTTCTGTGTAAGTAAGGGCTGGTAAGGATAAAAGGCGAGAGATTTAGATCAAAACATCTACAGCAGAAAAAACATCCAAACCTTTTAAAACTAGACACACTCACAAAAGGAGAGACACCAGACAGCTGAATCTGAGAAAAACATTCATAGAATTCTGGGTGACAGTGTGGTCCCCTTGGCTGGTGTAACCCCTCAATGGCGTCGCTGTGCCAGGGCAATAATTACCATCTGAGTGTTTCTCCTTAAATGTGCCCGTGACAAACATCATCACCACTGACACCACCATCACCAGAGTGACTAGCAAGCACCCTGTGGTGGTGATTCAACATCATTAGTGAACATGACTGGCTGTGGGCATTAGAGACGCAACATTACACCACACCATGCTGGGTGCTAATGTTCTGGAAAACTAGATACCATCTCTTCACTTGCCATCCTTCACTCACTGGATCTTGTGGAAAAAACCCTGGCAGGAAAAGGTTAGACAGAAGTGTTTTCTACAGATGTTCTCAGGTTTGTGCATTGACGTGTATGTGCATAAGGGTTTGAACACATACACAAGAAGGGAATGAAAAGCAGAAAACTAACACACACTTTGGTATTGAAGTAATCCAAAAATGCATTCAGCCTTCAGAGTTTCATCTTGCCGCATGTTTGCTCTAAGCCCATACTTCGCTATCTTATCCTCAATCCTCCTCAATCATTATATATCACACACAGGTAGTCTCCCATAGAGGCTCCACAGCAATAGGAAGAGTTAGCCTGCTGTCTGCTAGATCTGTCTTTAATGTCGCTCCTCCCTGCCACTAGATGCAACATCTGTGAAATGGGGGGAATGGTGGAAAATCCCATTTTCTAAAAGACATCACAGCAAGGGCTCACTTATCTGTCAGAACTGATACAGCAAAGGCATTTAACTGTGCGTGTTCATGTGCACGTGTGAGTGTGTCTGGGTGAGTTTTTGAGTACTTTTAATATTCATATGTGCCACCCAACTTGTCTACGTTTGCACGAGTGAATGCCGTGCATGTGTGCATAGAAGCATGCCTTAGTAGCCCACAGTAAGCACTCCCACGTCAAGGCTATCATTATCTCACCTCCTGCTATTATCACCACTTCTGACAGCCCACCCCCAGCTAAATTAATTTCCCCCTCGTTCCAAGTGTTCGGCCTCCCTGCCTCAAATCTTCCTTCTCTTCCTTCCTCTTTTTGTGTTCCTCCTTTTCCTCAATTCAAAGAAGAGCCAGTTTTCCACTCCATTTTTTTTTTCCCGTTTATACATCCTAAGAGGTTGCTATGCTTTACTGAGACGTGTCTGTTCCCAGAGTCTAACAGTAGGTGCTAGACACGCTCCTCATCTACAGAGATGGACAGGGTAAAAAAAAGAAGCAGAAATAGAGAGATAAAAGATTGGAAGGGATACTGTGATTGTTTGGGAACCATTTGGTTGAATTGGCTTTGCAGAAGCCCATTTGCACATCATTTCCATTAAAAAGCAGTAGACAAAGACATGGATGGTGGCTACACAGTGGCTCGAGCTTCTGTAATTTACATGTTTTCAAGGTCTCTTTGGAAGAGCTTTTCATTTCTGTCACATGCCTATTGCACTGGAAAACCCACTTATGACTGTTACACATGTGATTCTTAAATAAAACTTAAGTCAGAGACTGCTAAGGAATGGAATCCAGCTCAGACAATTGGATGCACCATCTGCCTCGCCTTTCGCCAGTCCCCTATGTGATAGGAGTAAATACCAGCCAAGTTAGTTAAGTAAATGCCACGGAGCCACTGGTTTGTGTTTGGAAAGATCAGCTGAATATTAATATGGTTGTATTTGCTAGTTTGGTTATGTGAAGTAAGACTCCATTTGGTAATGTTTAACGAGAAGGGCTGAGGGAATCGTTAGCTTGATTAAGCTGGGCCATATGCTCCAGTCACGGCAGAGGACCCCAACAAAAACACCAGAGCACAACAACAGCCCTGAATCACAATGATGACGATCATTTGCCGTCTGCTCTCAGTATATGCACTGGACCACACAAGGTCTGTCTCCTTCTCTGTCTTTCTTCATATGTAGGATCTGTTTTTGTACTGGCTTTTCAGCTTTGTGCCAGAAAACTAACGTGTGGGACATTGTAATGTGAGAGGAATGTCTTTGTAAAACCAAATTAATTAACTGTTGTCATCCAATTATGTTCTTAAATATAACCCTACCATCCCTGAATACTCTATTCATTATGGATCTGTGAGTACATAATAATTTTGATTTGATACCCTCTGATAATATATTCCACCTTTATTCCATCTAACCCAGGGGATGCTCCAGTTATGAAAATGTCAAAAATCACATCCCATGTCCTCTGTTTGTGCTGTTGGATTTGCTTTGTACAGTGTGCCTTAATTTATGAAAATAAGACGCTATGTTTCTGTCTTCCCATGTATCTCATCTATGTACTACTGTCTTCCTATTGATTAATTTGTTCTCCATGCCTTCATACAGTTTATGTACCTCCGTCCCACCTTGTGTATTGTTACATTTAGTTTTTCTCTTTTCTCTGGCTCCCCTCATCTCTCTTTCACCTCCCTTTCTCGCTCCCTCCATCACAGCATGCTGAACTGGGATAAATGAACCTTTCTCAGGAACAATGCCATTACAGGCATGAAGGCATCCTACTATGCATGTGTGTGTTTGTGTGTGTTTGCGAGTGTGTGCTTGTCTGTATGTGACACACAGCAACTGTGGGCGCACAGTCGCGCAGACTCTTCCTGGGGGAAAACACGGATGCAGCCTTTTGTTTTTGCTCTTGTTACAGTTTGTTTTATTAATGCTATGGTAATCTGTTTTCCCCTCCTTCTTTGGTCCCTGTGCCTCTCGAAATGGAGGAAGGCTCAAAGGACACCCATTGATCTAAGTGGCTCCAGAGACCCCGTGCCACTCAGCCAGTTTCCACCGTGTCAATCTTTCATGAATGCTGCTAAAGGAAAGTGGCCGTGGGGGAACTGCAACACACAATATGCTCAAAACAAAGGGCTGGAAACATAGCTGAGCCATCGGTGGAATGGCCAGGCCCTTTTGTGGCTGCATGGCCAACTTGTATTTCATTATATGCTTATTTGCACTGTTGTTTTTCACTTGGATGACTGATTGACGCAAAACGTTGGCGGCTAAACATGTTGTGGTTGTATTGCCGTCCACACCATGAAGCAATTTGTTGCAAATATTAATCGATTTTTGAAAATCACTCATGCTCCACTGTGAAGAAAATTTGACTCAAACAGACAGTTGTGTGTTTCTTTATCTTTTTATCTTAAGTCATCTTTGTAAAAAATGTAGAGAACCTTTAAGGATATATCACTTGTTTTACCTGCTGGTTAGTCCAATGCAGACACGCCGAACGCATGCAGTACATGTGGGCACATGCAACTTTACACATAAAAAAATGCTTATTTGTCTCTTGTTCTTTACTTTTATGCTTTTCCTCTATGCGTCTCTCAGTCTAGTGTTTTCCCCTCACCTGCAGGAGACAGCCTATGAAATATTAATTACGATGCACTATCAAGACTATGTGCTTAGCCTACTGAGAAGCATTGCATGTATGTGTATTTCCTGAGGCTTGTGTTCTGCCTGCTAATGACCACTGTGTTCGAGACCTATTGCCCTCTTTCTCTCTACTCTTGTCCATTTCTCTCTCTCTCTCTCTCTCTCTCTCTCTCTCCTCTGCCCCTCTCACCTCTAATCTTATACCTTGGCCTCCTGTTTCTCATTCCACTCCCTTTCTATCCTTCTCTGCCTCCCATCCCCAGGTGCAGCTTTAAACAACTTGAGCGCCACTGACACCTCGTCAATGCAAATTGAATCTCCTCCGTCCCTCTCATTTTTTCTCCGTCTTTCTCTTTTCTCTCCCATTCAGACATGTGGTAATGAGGGCGTCTTGCTTGTACAGCGAGACCTTCGTAACCTCACTTTCTTTCGCACATTTGCTCCCTCTCTCTTGTTCTCTCTCGTTGTCACTCTTGTGCTGTCCCCTCCTTCATTCTACCTCTTGTTACATTCAGTGTATGTGGACCAGAGATGAGTTGTTTGTATGTGTGTTAATATGAACAGAGGGACCATGAGACTGGTAGCTGCTGTTGGTGTGGAAATTAATGGGATCCAGGTGTCAGGTGTGTTGAAGAAGGTCTCAGAGACTCACGATGACTTACACAGTATTGCTTAATGAAGCTCGGCCGAGGAGATTATAGGATAGCATACAGAGTCTTATACAATGAATAGCCAACACCAGATCTCACAAATCCCTCTTGGTCCACAATATTTATCCCTTTGCAATGCCATACAAGGTCATCCTTTACTGGCCTAAAGATGAACACCCGATTTGCTGGATGCTAGACTCAAACGCATTACCCTAAGTCACGTTGATATCTGGAAGTCTTGTGCATTGCATTCTAAGCAGAGACAGTGATTCATTAAACATACAAGACTGAAGAAAACACCGTTATCGGCTAGCCTTGAGCCTGAGCTACAGTGTCTCCCCATCAGCTAGCTGTCATCGAAAAAGAGTTATGTCTGAGGATCATTCTACGTCTGGGGCCTGCTAGTGACCCCGAGTGTGACCTGTATCTGACCCATACCTCACCTGTTACCCAAATTATTAAGCCCACTATGAAATTCCCCCACAGCTGTGGCATGTTAAGTGTCTTTGCAAGCCACTTGTTACGAGGTGTGGTGTGGGGACAGAGAGGACCCAAATGCAACGTTTGGAGGGAAGGAGGTTTATTGAGGGAGAAAGGGGTAGAGGGACTGGAGGGGAGGAAGAGGTGGATGTCGGGGAAGCACAGACAAGAAGAACCAAGGAGACAGGGGGCCAGAGAGCCGGGGAACACTGGGGCTGAGGAAGCGAGGAGTGGTGGGAGAACTGGGAGGACGCCGTGAGGGAAGTCTGAGGCGGAGAGGGCCGGTGGATGAGCCCAGCTGACTGAAGGGAGGACGAGGGTGAGTGTACCTGGGAGGGAAACAGACAGAGAGACAGGGTTAGGGATGGCAGCGACAAGGCACAGGGAAAATGTGGAAAAACAAGAAACATGGAAGCCTGAACACGGAAGTGGCACCAGGTATGGAGCAACGACGATCAAGCGAGGATGGTGTGGAGAACCGGGGTTAAAATACAGGCAGGCATGAGGTGATTACTGGCAGGTGTGGCAGGCTGACGAGGTGGCTGATGAGATGCAGGTGCAGGTAGTTGGCTGGGCTCAGGAGCAGAGGGAGAGAGAGCACACAGGGGAGAAAACACAGGGAGGCAGGCAGGGAACAGAAAACCAAGGTAAAAGCAGAAAAACTGATAAAAAGGAGAAAAAAACAGGACACTCACCGTCAGCCGGGCTGCCACCACAACACCACTATGCACTTTTACATGGTTCAATGTGCAGCACAGACACACAGACAGCAAATGTTCGCTGCAATTGAGAAAGCCAATTTGTATTAAATGTATTGCAGAATACAGTGGGAATAATGCAGCTATAATGGAAACATACATACATTTGCATATTCAGATTTGAATTTGTTGTTTGTGCTAATAGCAGGCCTAGTGGCACTTCTACTGGAAGATGACAAGTTGCTACATGTGATGTAAAAACATGCATGAGGGTGCATGCAGGGTGGGTGTTTTGTTTAGTAGTAGAAGAGGACTGTGGTCCCGTTTATAAAAGACAGACCACTTACAGAGAGCTATTTTTCTCCTCTTTGATTACCTCATTCAAACCTGTGTGAAACCATTTTGCATCAGAACCCTGCCTTCTATAACCCCCTCTATTTTTTATTTATTTATTTTTTTTTTTACATACAAATGTATATGGTATTCACCAGGGTATTGAAAATATGTCCACATGTAATGTGTGTTTTTAAAGTGCACTAAAGTAAATTGAATTTTTCAGTTACACTCTGTTATCATGCATTTCAATCCTCAATAAGAAGCTTGCCCAGTGTGGTAGAAAATGTCACCTGTCACATTAGATGATGATTGTATCAAGATGAAGGCAGCAGAGGTAGAGGCCCTGCTAAGCTATATTCAGCTCTTATCTTCAATGTGGCGTCAAAATGGCTCCCCACTTAGAAAATGAAGCCATAATTTGAAGTGTGGTCATGGTGGGTAGCAGTTTAGCACTGTATGTGTCTGACAGAGAGAGAGGAAAGAATAATAACGGTAGAGTGTACTTTGTACCTATGACTGTTTGTCTGTATGTTTAACAGACAGATCCGTATTGCTCTTTCACTGTGGAGCCAATGAATTCTGTAGGTGCGCAGGGTCAACTCACGGTCACTAAAATCCGGTGACAGATGCCTCTGAAGTGTGTGTATGTGTGCATGTGCAGGTGGATGTAAATGTTCAGTTAATTCAGGTCATAACCATCTACATAGAAGCTGTCACAACACAAATTACAAAGTGAAAAATGACTCTATACATATGCATGCATGTCAGTGTGTGTGTGTGTGTGTGTGTGTGTGTGTGTGTGTGAACATATGTCCTCTCTCACAGACCTTCCGGTTCTTTCCTTTTAAATACACCGTAATAATTCAACACATATTGCAGATGGGCAAAGTTTAAATTGGGTGCAAATCAAGAATCCTGTCTTACTCAGCTTGCTGCCATTATTTATTTATTCATGACTGGTTTCAGCTAAATCAACAAGCTAACCTCTGGCTGATTGCCTCAGGGTTTGTGTGTGTGTGTGTGTGTGTAAATTGGCTGCGTGCATGAGCATGTGCAACATTATCCGTGTGCATACATGCACACACATTGCGGGCAACCACCTGACCACTTCGACATTAAGCAGTCCCACTAAGGGCTCTTAACCTGCTGTCTCTGAACGCTTATGTAAGGTTCAATATCTTAGACAGGGTCAGCTGGTGTAATTACAACACTCACCTAGTTGTTGTCGAGTACCTACATGGTGAGGGGACAGGAAAGCAGTCAGAAGTTATAATAGGTGCGTATGAGGCATAATTTGAATCATCCCTTCACCTTCTATATTTAAAATGAATCAAACTGTTTGACTACTAAAAGCTGTTCACTTCTAGACTTTAGATTACAATGGATATAAACGCCTTGTAAGTTTATCAGTAATTCAGTTGTTAGCATTTAATAACTACAGCTCCCATGAGTCTTTGGCATTTTGAAATTGTCCACATTTTATACCAGTGCTTTTGTATATGATTGCAGTTGTGGTATTTAATTTAGTTTTGGAACACATCATTAAAATTTTTTCAATATAAGCGTTTCATCTGTGTTGTGATTCAAAAATGTGGTTTGTTTTAGTGTCAGTTTTCATCAATCAGGTCCACTGAGAACCTTTCAGTTCACAATGTGAAGTCATGAATTTGCTCCAGTTGCTGCTTCTAGTCAGCTCACCAGCAAATCTGATGAAAATCATATTATTGTGTCAAAAAATAGAATCCGCATTCATTTCAAGGTGACCACTGTGTTGCTGCTGTGTGGGTCCCACACAGTGGGCTCTAGCAAAACGAAAAAAACATAAACAAGGTCACTGTCATGGTGACACTTGCTCTCTCTTTCTCTTAATATTCTCTTAAATATTTATACTCTTCAGATCCTGCCATTCCTTACCTGTCCACCAGATGTCCTTAGAGTATCCTGCCCTTTGCCAAACATCTGATCCTACTGCACAACTTTCCCATTTCCCAGTATATTCCTAGTTCCCAGTATAAACACTCAGGTGATGGTTTATTAGGTACACCTGGCTATAATGAGTGTGATACAATAGACCTGCAATTAAATTCGAATTCTATTTTGTTACACCGACAGGTGTCCCTATCATTTTGTCAAACCCATTTATATCATAGAGATTAGGCTAAATAACAGAAACCTCTCCAGCATAATGCAGTAGAATTATAGATAGAATATAAGTAGAACATTATAACGTTCATGAAGCTAAAGTTTAGAGCAGGACTGTTGTGTTAGTCTACATTAGGTTTGTCTAGGTGTACCTCATAAACTGGTATATATAAGTTCGTTTCCCTCTTTTCTCTGTCAGATCATCATTACATTACTGCTATGGCGTTTCAGTCAAACCAGTCAACTGGCAAAAAAAAGTCAAACTTGGCTCAACATTTGCGGCAACTCAGTGAAATGTTATTTGAAAACACATTGCATCAGCCAATCCAATATATGTGCTGTTGCATATCCCTGATAGAATACTGTCTGAACACTCCTGGAGACGGAGCTTTAAATGACTGTCACCAAAATATTGTGAAATCCTTCTTTAGAGTATTTTAAACATGTACTCAAGCTGGACTTCCTGGATCGGCAGCAACCTCATGCTATTTATTTTAAAGCATCGCTATTTCAGTCGGACTCAGCAGGACCCCTGTTGGACTGGTGCAGAGTTAGCCCAGTGATGGGCAGCCCTGGAGCATTCCCCAACCATTACCACTGTACTGAGACAGAGAGAATTACACAGGCCGTTGTTTGTGAACTCAACATGCAGGGAGGTGTGTGTTTGTTGTCTCTGTGTTTACACTTTTGCACTTGAGAAAATTGAAGTCTACTAGTGACCCAGTTAGAAACAGAGGGAGAGAGATCACTTAGGGTACACTGTTTGTTGTAATGGGTTTAGCACGGTGTCTTTCTCAGCACAAAACAAAAGGTGCCGAAACACACGCACACACACACTTGCACTTACTTCACGTTTATGTCAAATGGTGCCACTGATCTTGTGCCAACTCAATAAACACACTGCTGCCAAACCCACTTCAACCCCCACTACCACCCCCAGCCACAACCCACTACACTACATCTAAAAATGTTGCTCGTCATTTTTCGGAGTGGACGTGAGCCACAAACTCCACGGGTTTAGTATTTCTGAGTTGGTGTTTTCAATGTATGTGGATAAATAAAGGCTGTCAGATAATGCAGGGTGCGCACACAAGTCGGCAGCAATTTGTTGTTCATACTCAAAGTTTACCCGCTTGTATTGAGGCCTGCTTTTCCTAGAAGCCTTGTGAGCATTGCCTGGCTCCAGGGCAATATAAAATACAGCTCAGTATGAAATTGGCTTTCGCAGATTATTCCCAGCACAATTGTGTTCGACACAGGTACACTTTTAGGCATATAAACACACACAGGCACATGGTCAGATTGTTTGCAGTCTTGTACAGAGGCAGGAGTTATGGACACTTTTTTGCCTAGCTGATGTCTCATCTGCTTGACAACAATAACAAAAACGCGGCAGAGGGAATGAGGTGGGTTATGAGAGGAACAAGTGTACAGTACTGCCTTTTATTATAGTATGCTATAAATTATAATCCTTAAGATTTGTGAGAAATACATTACGTTTCTGTTTCTCTTTTTCCCGTTTCCTGAGTGCCTAATAATGAAAGCCACTCTGGATTTTGACAGTTGATGGCTTTTAATATAAATGAGTTATAGTAGGAAATGTTTGATGCAGCTGTAGGAGAGTGGAAAGTAAACAGTGAGGCTGATATCAGTGAGATATGATTATTATTGAATCTGCACGTGAATGCTTGACTCCACCAGAAACAATGGAAACCATTATATAGAGAAATGATTACAGACTGTAAATATATTAAATGACTCTTGATGAATAAATTCTGACCATAATTGACCCCTCACTAAACCACGCTCCGAATACACAGCTGGCCAATCACAGTGCAGAATAATTCTCGCTCTAACTGAGGTCCGACACTTTCATGGCTGCGCTCCATTGACTCTATTGTAAAAGGAGTCGTTTTCTAGCTTTCTTCTGACGTATTTTTCTAAGATGTGGTCAAACGATGTTCCTGGGGCACTTGTAACAGCAGCTACCCAGAGAGGTTGAAAGGAGAAGCACCATTTACTCTCTTTCCAAAACCTAAAACAAATTCAGGAAAATGTAGGCTGTGTGTTGTTCCTAATGTGATGTTAGTTAGCTAACGCTAGCTAACTTCCTACTGAATGTAACGTAATAAAGCCCTACTGTTCTGCTTTTTAACGATTGTAATAATGAACAGGAACAGTGTTGATCCTTAGTATTGTTGTCTTTTGTCTCGTCAAGTGATGCGGTGGTTCACTTGTACTGTGTGATCGGTAGGCTTTAGCTTCTATCTTTTCACGTCCGTTTGAATCAGTTTGACAGCCTGAATACAACCTTCAAATGTATAATGCAACTCCAAAACTGTCTGCTTTTTCTAACTAATTTGTCAATATTTCTCCGGGGAGTGCAGTAATAGACAGTGGCAGCGCTGACAGTTTGTTGGACTTAGCAATAGTAACTAAGGGGGGCGTGGCTTAGCGAAGGGTCAATTGGTGTCAAAAAAGGTGTTCAATTTCATAAAAATCTTACGGATTTAACTTTACGAAAAATGAGCAGTTAACTTAGTGAGTGCAATACTATTATATTAATAGGAAAGCTCAAAATAAGACTCATGTTGTAATAAACTGGAATTATTCTTTAAGTTTAAAGCAATAAAGCAAAAGTGGGGGGTTGAGAAAAGCTAATTTAAAATGAAATTGAAATATCTTCCTATTGTTCTGACCTTTTGCCACACCATGGAATGATAAACAGATTAATCATGCAAATAGGCCCAGGGGAACTAATACACAACCATACACACACACACACACACACACACACACACACACACACACACACACACACAATACACTTTGTAGCTGAGTTTATGGCGGTCCAGATAAGCACAATCAATGTCGCTGCTCTAAGTGATTAGCTGCGCATTTGCGTGCCCCTCTCTGCATTTGTTTATCCATCTGCTTTATACTGAACTGTGTCTGCATAAAGTGACCATCAGTGTTCCTCATGTGCCACTGGGACTTGATGAAGGAGCCTTGGTATGTTGTTGTGCCTGCTTGATGAAGTGTCTGTGGCTGTGTTGTTATCGCTGTGTATGCTGACAAGCTATCCGGGTAATGAGTCTTCTGATGTGGACATATCAGGGCTAAACTCTCAAGCTATGTTACAGTAGCTTCTGCAAGGCGATGATCACCTTGTGGAAAATGCGTTCATCATTCTGCTTTTTCAAGGGCAAGCATCCATCTATGCTTGTGTTGTACTCTCATAGTGGTACAGAAGATAAGATTAAAGGTCTTGCTGCAAAGTTGTTTGGTGGGTTAGCACAATAACCTGGCTGTTGGAGTTCCCAAGTGTATCGGGAGGTCAGTAGTGCTCAGTGTTTGCAAGAAGTCTTTTAGTGCTGTGGGGTGTTTTGAAAGTGTATGTGTGAGAGCGAGGAGGCGTGTGTAAGCTGTAAGAATTGCGATTTTGCAGCTGTTCCTAGAGAGAGAGAGAGAGAGAGAAAGAGATTAGGAGGCAAACAGACAAATGAATCAGGGTCATCCCTCTTTTGCTCCCTTTGCTCGGGGTGATTCATGAGTCGAACACCACAAATCGGGGCTCCATATTTGATACCCTTGAACAACCCTCCCTTCCTCCCTCCCGTCCCGCATTAGCCCACATCCAATCCCTCTAATGTTCAGTGAATAACCTCTTTTACGGCTAGTTCAGGTGTGATACAGTGTAGGAGGCGGAGAAGGCTAGACCAGGAGACCAGGGGATGAGGCAGGCAGGAGGAAGAATCATGAATAATGGATGGAAACAGAATGCTTGAATATGAATGGCCTCCACTGCAGTCACCTGGCTTGATCAGGGCTCATACTTACACTTCAGAGATGTGCTTTGAATGTTAACTCCCTCTTTCTAGTAGGAGGCCATTACACTGACTCATTATAGGTCACTCGCTGATGAAGACTACTGGTAGTTGCTGTTAGTTCTGCTGGAAAATGGCCACTGTGACTGATCTATTATTAATATAGGGTATTATTAGATTGCTAATACTGAGTTATCAATACATAAGCAGCGTTTTACCATCGTAGCTGACAGAGACACAACTGGTTTCAGCTATTTTATTAGGGTAGTACAGTGGTTCCCAGCCTAGGGTTCAAGCCCCATCCTAAGGGTCTAAAAATAAAGTTCTGCTACAACACATTTTTGTGTTGTATTGATAATTATATCCATTTTTTCAAAGTTGGAATCCTTTTATTTGGTGGCCATGGTTAATGTAGTAACAACAAGTGTAGTTTAATACTGCAACAAATATTCCTTGATCAACTGTTTTTCTGGAAATAAATGAAGAGCAACTGCTGGTGTTTGTTTACAGTGCAACCATACAAACTCATGGAGACGTATTTAGAAAAATGTAAATATTAATGCATATTGTACATAAATCAAGATAGTTGTTTAAAACAGTTTATAAATGATGGATCCTTCAGTCATGTAATGTGTACAGAGGCCACACCCCTGTTGGCAACACATTTGGAATGCCACCAGTCCATCACAAAACATAGCAATCAGCTGACATAATCAGCTGTACTTATTCTTTTAAACTGCATTTATCTTGTTGAGGTCTCATAACTACACATAACAAATGTTAGGGATAATCTTTGTTTATTTTATGTGTTTATGAAAAAAAAAATATCAGCCTATATATCGGGTTTTAAAATCCTCAAATATCAAAATTGGTATAGGTCTTGAAAATCTTTGTATGTCTGTTGCAAAACTCCAGTGTTCGCTAAATCAAATATATTTAACTTTACAGTATGTTATGTACAGCAGAAGGCGGCTCTTTTTTATTAGTATACATGTCTAAAATTAAATGATGCAGCATGTGAAGACTGCAAAGGGTCCATTAACCTTTTTTAGTTATATAGATTTGCAACTAAAGATTATTTTCATTATTGATTAATCTGCAGATTTCCTCAATAAATCAATTAATAGTTCTGTCATTAAGATGTCATAAAATAGTGAAAAAATCCATATCTCAAAATATTAGAACAACAAATGTATAATACAGAAATGTCAAACCTCTGAATTTTAATTTATGCACTCAGTACTTGGTCGGGGGTTCCTTTTGCACAAATTATTGCATCAATGCAGCGTGGCACAGAGGCAATCAGCCTGTGGCACTGCTGAGGTATTCTGGTATGGAAGCCCAGGTTGCTTTGATAGCAGCCTTTAACTCATCTGTATTGTTGGGTCTGGTGTCGTTCATTTTCCTCTTGACATACCCAGTAGATACTCTATGGGGTTCAGGTCAGGTGTGTTGGCTGGCCAATCAAGCACAGTAATACCATGGTCAGCAAACCTGTTACTAGTTGTTTTGGCACTCTGGGCATGTGCCAAATCCTGCTGGAATAGAAAACCAGCATCTCTGTAAAGTTTGTGAGCAGATAGAAGCATGAAGTTCTCCAAAATCTACTTGTAGACGGCTGCATTGACTCTGGACTTGATAAAACAGAGTGGACCAACACCAGCAGATGACATGGCACCCCAAATCATCACTGACTGAGGAAACGTCACACTGGAATTCAAGCAACTTGGGTTCAGTGCCTCTCCACTCGTCCTCCAGACTCTGGGACCTTGATTTCCAAATGAAATGCTAAATTTACTTTCATCTGAAAAGACAACTTTGGACCACTGAGCACTGCACCGATTTTTTTCTCCTTAGCCCAGATAAGAGGCTTCTGATGTGGTCTCTGGTTCAGGAGTGGCTTAACACTACTAATGCAACACTTGAAGCTCATTTCCTGGACACATCTGTGCTTTGTGTCTCTTGATGCACCGACTCCAGCCTCAGTCCTCTCCTTGGGAAGCGTCACGGTTTGTGGTGGTGAGGCAGGTTGGAGGACCTAAATGCAAGACACAAGGCAGTTGTGCCTTCAGTTCAAAGGTTTAATTAAACAAAGGCGAACACACTTACAGGCGGAGTGGCTGATAAACAGAGTCCAAAAAATATGGTATCCAAACAGAAATCCATAGAAACAGGGTGACAAGACGAGCAAGGCAAGATAAACAGGACAACACAGTAAAACACTGTAACACACCGCAATGACCGGACACTAAACAGAAACAACAGGTATATACACACACACACACACACACACACACACACACACACACACACACACACACACACACACACACACACACACACACACACACACAGGGACTAACGAGCAGGGCGGGAGCAACACAGGTGACAGACATGAGACTAACGAGACACAGGCAGGCAGAGAGAGAGCAGGGGAAAACAGAGAGACTGACATGCAGAGGGATTACTGGGGTAACAGACACAAGCAGAGAGATCACAACAAAACTAACAACAGGGAAAACAGACTGAGGATGGGATAAAACAGAACTCAGTACACAGTACTGTACAAGTACACAGACTAACTATATAACAGATACTGGACAACAGATAGAACCGAACCCAAAACTCAACAACTCTAAGACAGATCAGAACTAAATGGAACAGAAGACAGGAATAACATTCAGATACAAAACCAAACCCTCAGAATCAAAACCCAAAAACACAGCACTCAGGACAGGATCGTGACACTGAGCGATTAAAGGCTCTTCTAAGGTCGACATTTCTGTATATAATATTGTCTAATATTCTAATATTTTGAGATGTGGATTGTAATTTAATGATCGTACTAATGCCTCTCCTTTTTGTTAATGAGGTAGTTCAGTTTTGCAAAATTATACTTTTCTAGTCATATTGCAGAAGAGACGGGGCAGCTAGCTGATCCCCCTTTCCCAGTAGGTGCACATACAAGTACACAAACACACAGACAAAGGGATTAGGTTTTCGGTCAGAAGCCACTGATTACAATATGTTTATTACTCTGCCAGCCAACTGTAGAGCTCTTATCAAACATGCACACACATATACACATTTTTTTGCGCTGCTTGTGAACTGCAGAGTTCTTATTAAAAATTGATCTGCAAGCTGTTGTGTGTCACTGCTTCACTGAGGAATTCATTACCTCTTTGCCACGCACTGCTGTGCCTTACATGCATGTGCCCTCCCGCACGCGCACACACACACACACACACACACACACACACACACACACACACACACACACACACACACACACACACACACACACTATTTACTCACACAGCATGCCTGCAAGCAATCCCGACCTGTCGAATAAAACAACACCCTTTCATTTAGTATATTTGAGATGCAAACAAACAAATGCTCCGGTGGGAGAAGGGGAAAGACAGACAAAAAGAAAAAGAAATATAGAAAGACTAAAACAGTAATGGACTGAGAAGAGAGAGAAACAAACAGGCATCAAGGTGGTGTAATGGTGATGATGAGGAGAGTAGGGTGACGGAAATACAGAGTGAAGAGAAGGAAAGAGCAGAAAGCATCCTTCACTGTCATGTAATTGTTTGATGCCAGTCGATGTAAAGGCAAGAATGGCCAGTGTGCGATGGTTCACACCTCTCTGAATTTCACCCCATGTTCAGTTTTCGAGGCTCCCCCTCTTCTGTTACTGCTTTTTCATCTTCTTCAGCACACTACTTCGACAAATCATTACTCTCTCTTTTTCCATCATTTTCTTCTTTCTATCTCACTCTCCCCTTCTCAGTTCATTCTCTGTCTCTGCCATGATGACCTTCACTCTCGTCGCCTGTTTATGTATTTTTTAGCTTCAAAGCTGTGATTATGTACAAACAAGGTGCGAGCAGGAGAAATTGAATTCTGGTTGAATGATTTGCTCCACCTTTAGCCTCAGTTCTTGTGTATTAACTAAGACAGCAGCAATTGAAATTCAGCCCTATGCCTTGCAACCTGCCAAGTGTCCCTGAAAACCTTGTTCAGAGTGGAGTGCAGATGAAGACACAAAGAGACAGAGATAAGGGAAATAGAGAAAATGAGGAGAGAGACCATACAGTTTGTCTGCCTGTCTGTTCCTCTGTCTTTCTGACTGTCTCCTTTGGCTGTAATGACCTGCACATAACCAATGCTCCCAGCAATGTTATTTTCTTTCTGTCTGCCACTTCTAAGTCACTCCCTTTTTCCGTATATCTAGTCTGCAACCATTCCATCTCTCCCTTTCTGTTTCTCTCTATCATTTTCTGGCCTGTCGTTAAGTAAGCCCTCTGCCCCGCTATTACTCACTAGGCCACATTACATCTCAGTATCACTGTAATTTTCCTTCCATCTCTGCATGTTTCTTTAATTTCGGCTCACATATCTGCCAATCAACCCTCTGCCATATTGTAGAATTGTTATGGTTGTGAGTTTTGGTGTTCGGTGTGTTCCTGTTTTATTTTGTAAATCCTTCTTCATGTCATTCGTCGACTAAATACGTCGACTTGCATTACGTGCATCGGAGTGCCGCTGCATACGTTGTTAGTGGGATTCCCCCGGACAAGCTCCAGCTACAAGACCGCGCCTTTGACCATCTAATGTTTGGGAGTATTTTAGACAGACACTCAATAACGTGGTGCAGCACAACTGCTGTCAACGAATACGTGAAGCAGCATGAACACGAAGCAAAAGTATTCCGGAGCACTGACGTTTACTCCACACAAGCACGGTACATTATCAGCATGAGGACACGTAGTCCATTAAAATGTATTTTCTAAGGATTTCTTAATCACCTTCATGTTAAAAGTAATTTCTGCCCCGCTGCTGTCATGGTAATGTAATGTTACACTGCGTGTTATCTAACATTCGGCCGTTTCATATTTTCTGTTTATTCAACGGCCACGTATGAGCGTGAAAACAGCTGAATCTAACTGTACAGACAACAATAACAGTACAGTCTGTGAATCCTTTCAGTTATTTTCTTTGCCCCAGAGTGATGCAGAAATACATTTGATTATCATACTGCATAATACTCAGTATTGAAATAAATCCATGACAGAAACTTTTAAAGTTTTATGGAAAGTAGTTATTGTTATTATGACAACACATCAGTGATGTGGAAATTTGATTCATTTTAAGATATTCTGCTATTGTCATTCTAATGTGCTTCACCAGGATGATTGAATAAAATATTGATTTATTGACTAGACATGTTTTTGATATTGATTTTTGATAAATTGGTATGTTAATCGAGTAATAGGCAACTTTTTTTCCCTTTAGAATACACAAAATTAGTCGTTAATTATTGTTAGATTAATCGACTTGAAAAATAATCGTTATGTACAGCCCTACTTCACTTCCTGTCTCTGCTTTTCCTTGTGTCATTTATTCATTCGTTCCCCTTCACTCAGTGTTTTGATATATTTAACTTCATGTCTTTGTGGTTATTCATTCTCTGTATTTGATCAGACTTTCCTGTGTTTCCTGATTTACTTTGCTACTTCCCTCTGGTCTTGTTTCTGTCCCTCTGGTCTTGTTTCCCTTGTTATCTCCACCTCTCTTGCGTATTTAAGTCTGTGTATTCCCTTTGTGTAGTGGTTTGTCATCGTCTCTTGTCAAGCGTCTCTTTCTGTCTCCTGTACTTGATTTTGTATTTTCTTTGTATTTCTGGTATTTGTATTATGCTTGCGCCTTTTGGATCTGTTTGCCATGAGTTTGGACTGTCCTCCGGTGTTTTTGACTCTTGCCTGCCTCATCTCAGCCTAAACCTGTTTACTCTTTGTTTAACTCTTAATAAACACCCAAAGACTGAATCTGCATTTGGATCAGAATCCTTGCTTTACCTGCTTTTTGCTAACATGACAAAAAATATGCATGGCATTTAAAGGGGCTATATGTATGGCATTTAAAGGGGCTATATGTAAGTTTTTGATTTTAATAAATCAAATTTTCACTGCCTTATTGTCAATGGGCTCAAAACTCACTTAGAAATGAAGCACACGCCTGTTTTCTCTATTGCTTGCATCAGTCACTATTCTGCTTTTAATGTGAGGTCTTCGGGTCGGATTCAGCCCTGTGCGTGCTCCTGAGCCTCTCTCAGACTACAGCGACAACAACAGCTAACGACATGCAGTCCACTTACACCATAAAACAACCAGCTCACAGCAAAACACAGGCTCCACGTAAATATACAAAACAACAATAAAGGTTTTAGTGTTGTGTCGTTCAAAGAACGTTTCGTTCATAAGACCTAATCGTGTATATGACTCGGGAGGAACGGGTTGTCTCAGTGAGTGATTTGTTCATTTGCACGCATGCGTGAAGGATCTTGGACTCTTACGTTCACTTGTCACACGGCAGCTGCATGGGCTCCGTCAGCACAGGAAACAGAATTGATTAGTTCACGACTCTCAACTGTGGATCGTTCATTTGTCACGTGACAGCTCCTACTGTGGAGCAGGAATGAACGACTCGTTCACCGCTCACATGGGTCCTCCTTAGTCTTTTGTTCACTCGGCAGGCTGAGTGACTGCCAGCGCCGGAGAATGAGAGGCAGGTCGGCTGTCAGGTAACAGTCACTGGACTGATATTATATAGCTATGTTGTTAATTATGTGACATTTTATAAAGTATAACGTTATTACAGCGCAGTGATGTTGTGCTAAGTTATAGTTTTAACACAGCTGCACCGTAACATTAGTCCTGCTAGTGTTTATCATTGCAGCTAACAGCTAATGAGAGTTGTTCTGGGTCCGCTCCACTTCAGAGCCCTGACAGGGTTCTACCTGGAGCCGAAGGTAGCCTCCGAGGTAGTCTCCTCTCCAACAAACAGACCCGGTCATTAAAACATTAACACACAGCCACATAGCAACATTAGCGTTAGCTCTGTAAACAGCTAACAGCTGATCCGGGTCCGTAAGAGAACGCAACGTAACCTTTCCTTTTTATTTACAACAGAGCCGTGCTGTTGTTTCACAGCTCGTGACTGTTGAACAACCTGGCAGTGTTTGAGAGTGATGTGCTCATGTGTGTTTCTCTGTCTGCAGAATCCGGACCTGATGTGGCCCATTCTGCATCCAGAACTGACAAACTGCTGCGTTTATATGTGTTTATTTATTTGTTCCTCTCTCTATGCTGGAATTCTTTAAGAACTTGGTGGCTTGATCCAGATTATTATCAAATTGGTTGAATTTTAATAAGAGTGTGTTTATTCATATAGTGTATCAAGCTTATTACTTCAGTATATTTACTGCAAATCTGATATTAATATTTTACTCATGGATAGGGACGTTAGGCTACTGTATGAATGAGCACTTTAGAGATAATGATAGTAATTATATACATAAGCCTATATGGCTGGTCTGGTTGTATACTCGGGAAAGATTGTGAAAATGGAAGGATTTAGGCAGAGTAGTGGATTGCATATAGACAACATATTTCTGTGGTTTTTACATGGTTTGAATTGGTTGTGGGCCCAGGGGGGTTTATATAATGATGATATATAGTAATCAAGAGGTGAATTTGTGCATTATACTTAAATAAAGTAAGCCAGGCAGCCTTCCGTATTTGAGAACGGCGCTGTTTTGTAATCGCCCACTAGAGGGCTGCAGTGCCACAATAACCAGCCTAGTTCGAATGAACAAAATGAACGAAATGACTCAAAAAAAGATTAGTTCATTTTAATTAATGAGATTTGAATGAACGAGTCTGTCTTCATCACTGAAAGGTTTATGTGCTGATGCCCATCAGACCAAACAGGTTCATGATGTCGAGAAAGAACAAAGTGAGCATTAGTAAAACTGGAGAAACACAGAGAAAGTCACATTAGCTCGCCGGCTAACACCGAGCAGTTGCTAATGTTATCCGGTGCAAAGTTATATCGCTTTCCACATTACTTCACCAACTAACGCCACCATATTACTATCCTGTGTACCACTGTTGATTTAGCCTGCAAAAAAGGATGTAACGGCAAAAAGCAAATGTGGAGCGATTTGTTTACTAACGGTAGCCTATAGTGATGCAGCCAGGGCAGCCAGCTAATGCTACAGCAGCTCGGCCTGCCGCTGTTTTCTTTGTAACGTTTTTAATGTTTATTGTGGTGTTACCAATACTCAGATACACAGCTTCTCTACCTCTCTGTCGCTGTAACTAACGTGACCCACATAACATAAAACACTGCAACAAAAAACACTGCAGTCTAACTGTAATAAAATGTGACGCAATCTCATTATAATATCCATTCCAGCTCACTAACCGTTTCATTGTCATCCAATACATGTAGCTATGCTGACATTGCTGAGCCTCCGGTGACAGATTCACAGATAGTAAAGAAGGTTACTGAAAAGCAGCAGGCAAGCTAACGATGTAGCACGTCAGCTAAATGCAGTAAATGTAACGTTATCATGTAATGAGCATGGATTAGTTCAACAGTTGATAAAACTATTTCTGTAACGTTGCAGTGGGAGTTTACCTGAGTTTCCAGCTCTGTCTGTCTATAGCCGCTGTCACTCTGCCTTTTTATGGGAGTATTGAGCCGATATGCGTCTGGCTGTGCTGAGTGAAAGGTATGGTGCTGTCTCTGAGACGGCAGCAGCAAAGTAACAGAGCCTGAACATGTCTGGAGAAAAGCCACAGCCTGCATGCTGGTGTTCCTGCGTTTATTGTGATATTTCTGTATGAAAGTGGTAGTATTTCGGATTATCCTCGCTCATAAGTTCAAGCGAGCACGCTAGTGGCCACTGGAAACTCCATAATGCCCCTTTAAGTGTTTCTCAAAATGATGGTGATTAGCTTAGCTTAGCATAAAGACTGTAAACTGGGGGAAAGGGGTTTGGAGTGTCCAAAGGTAAAAAAATATCCACTACCAACACTTCTAAAGTGCACTAATTAATGCATTATTTCTTACACAAAGTTTTAGTTTTACGAGGGGCCATACACCTGATTAGTTCTTGGCCGGGAGCAGTGACTTCCTGGACTCATTGTGCAATTTTCAGGCAACCGGCAACATCAATGCGTATGTCCACGACTGTCCAGCGCATACCTACCTGCAACTTCATATTTCATAAATGTTGAACTATTCCTTTAGTGTGTGTGTTGTTGATCTGTGTATGTTAGCGCTTGCATGTGTAGACTGTATTATAATGTATAATGACTGTGTTTCAGTGGGTGTACATAGAAAGTTTGACAGATGGCCTCTTCTTTACAGTTAGAAATGTGACCAGAGAAAACGACAGCCATTGTTGTCATCCTTAAGGATTTGTTTTCTTCCTGTACCACAGCACACAGATACGAAAAAAACATTGTGTTTATTCAGGCACGTTTATAATCATTCTGGGACAAAGCACCACTGTTCAACAAGTGTTCGCCCAGGAACCAACAGCTCAGCCCCCATTGTTTCAACGATTACAATTCTGGGTCGCATAACTGTGACTGAACCTCGGCTCTCAGATCTCCTTTTGCAATAAAACAGCTTTGTACATTTAGCATAGCATATTGTGTACTCCCCATAGATTTTTACAGCATGCTTTTGATTTTGATCTGATTAGGAGATTATGAAATGGTTGTTGAAGCTCTTTGGTATGTGTTATTGTTACACATTGATCTGTAGTGCTGGCTGCATGCTGAATTAGAGCCGCTGCTTATCTACAAAGCCAAGGGCATGGGAAAATCTGCTAAATCAACCTCCAGCTGATTTACAGTTGGAGTGGAGAGGTCTCCAAGTACCACAGTACAGTGCTGCTCAGATTGGTATATAGTTCAATAATCTTTTAACACTACTCCAGTCCCCTCCGAAAGTATTGGAATGGCAAATTGGCAAATTCCTTTGTTTTTGTTGTTCACTGAAGACATTTGGGTTTAAGATCAAAAGATGAGTGTGAGACAAGAGTTCAGTACCACCCTTTGTTTGAAGAAACCCATTTTTCAAGTGAGCAAAACTATTGGTACATGTGACTGACAGATGTTTCTTGTTGCCCAGATGTTGCCTTTTAGGTTGATTGTCCAAACATTAAATAGCTCTGCATGACTAGTCTAAGTTTTCAACCTTGGTTCAAACCTATAAAGACTGCATTTCCTGTTAAAGAGGATAAACCAACACGAAGACCAGAGTGCTGTCTGTGGTAGAAAAGCAAGCCATTGTCAAGCTGAGAAAAGAAGTTAAATCGACCAGAGCCGTTGGACAAACGTTGGGCATAGCAAGCACAAGAATTTTGAATGTCCTGAAAAAGAAAGAAACTACTGGTGTACTGAGCAACAGACGTCGAACAGGTCGGCCAAAGAAAACAACAGTAGTTGATGACAGAAATATCATGAGAGCTGTGAAGAAAACCCCCAAAACATCAGTAAGTGACATCACCAGCAACCTCCACAGTGCAGGGGTGAAGGAATCACAATCCACTGTTCGAAGAAGACTCAGAGAGCAGAAATATAGAGGCCACACCACAAGATGCAAACCACTCATCAGCAGTAAGAATCGGAAGGCCAGATTGAAATTTGCAAAGAAGTACAGAGATGATGAAAAGTTCTGGAACACAATCTTATGGACTGATGAGACCAAGATTAATCTCTAGCAAAGTGATGGAAAAGTTTTATGTTGATGGGTCGCAGGCTTGAGACAGTTATTGCAAGCAAGGGTTATGCCACCAAATATTAAATGTTATTTACTTTAAGATGATTTGTTCCATTACTTTTGCTCACCTAAGAATGCTGTGGTCTAATACAACAAATGTCCAGAGTTGTTTACCAGGAAATGGAAATGGAATTCTGTCTCATACTCATCTTTTGATCTTAAACCCAAATATCTTAAGTGAACAACAAAAACAAAGGAATTTGCCTTATCGTTCCAATACTTTTGGAGGGGACTGTATGTCATACTAAAATGGATAAAAAGTGTTAAACTGACTTGAATTACAATTTCCCCTTGCAGCATCTTCAGTTACTTCCTTAGCGTATGAAGTAAATGGACAACTCAACGTACACACACTTTGTGTGTGTCATGTGCCACTTTTAAATATTTAGTAAGGGTGCTCCGATCGATCGGTCACCGTTCATAATTGGCCAATAATGGCTTTAACTAGTTTGATCGGTGGTCGCTAAAAAGGCTGATAAGAAAAGCCGATCAGATGATGCAAAACTTGCCAGACAAATTTTCAACGGCAGCTAAAATGTTTCACTACGCTGTGTGAGCGGTTTTCAAAGCTAGCTAGCACCAAAGTCCTTCTCAGACAAGAAGGGATTCATGCGCCCACATAATCATTTACAATTAGAGTTGAGCAGAATTCAGACAAGTGGAGCAACACGCAGGAGTTTAATAGACAGTGCATCAGGCAGAGAGAGACTGATCCTTCAGTGTGAGTTTACCTGATGCAAAGAGCGGCGCCACTCAATCAGCTGACTGCCTCTCTCTGTTTTCGTTACAATAACGGAGACCTTTTGCTACGTTTCTACCTCCCATCCAGATAAAAACGGTGAATCAGAAGACGATTGTTTGAAAATGCTGCTGACTCGATGGACAAAACAGAGGACTAAATAAAACGATGCAAAGCAAAAACACGCTACTTACAGAGTTTTAGTTTTGGTACTTTTATTAAAATATAAGTACTGTGTAAATAACACTTAACAGTTAGCCTAGCCTACTGTGCAGGTGTCGCTGTATTTACTTTGCGACAACTCCCAGTCTGTTTTCCACCGCCGTCTCTCGTACTCCCGTGTTACTTTCAGTAACAGTTCCACTTTGTTGTTGTAAGATATGTAGGCTGTGCTTCCTGCACAAGGATTAAAAATTAAAACAATCCACTGAAATGATATAAGGCCTATAGCCTACTAATGGCAAACCATATGAAATTATAATGAGTATAGTAGCCAATGTAATATTAACAATTGACTGTATAATATGGAATTTACATTGTAGCCTATTTTTATGTATTCAAATTTTCCTTATTTTCAAATCTCATCGAAGGCAGTTATGACTCCTCTCTGTAGCCCTTCTCCCTCTCTCTGCTCCTCTCTCCACTCCTCTCTCTCCCCCCTAAAGCCCACAGAACCTGCCTGAGCTTTCCAGAACAAAAAGCAGCTACTTCAGAGTTTATCATCGACTCATGATGCCTGTGCTCCTTTATCTCCTAAATATTTTGGCTACAGCCTTTTTTGTTGCAGTTTTTATGGTTGTAGTAAATTTCTAAAGATACTGTTTGTTCTGTTTTTGTAGTTTATTCCACAGTAAAGCTATATTTGTTAAGCTATAAGATGTTCACAGTAACCAGGCAAAGGCTGCTATGGTTTAAGTCTCTAACACAGATTGAGCGGGATTTGTTGCCCATGTTTCCTGGCAATAAAATAACATCTGTTAACTTTAACACTTAATACATTGTTTTTAGGACCAATTAAATAAATATACAGTATACTATATAATGCTACATGATAAATAAAAGGCTCCAAATAGACCCAGTGATCGGTGATTGGTATCGGCCGATGCTGCTTTCAGCAATCGGTGATCAGCCCAAAAAATCCTGATCGGAGCACCTCTAATATTTAGTTAATAATTAACTTTTTTTTAAGTTTTTTTGTTTTTTTTTTTACTTTTTTTAGATTATCAGTATCTCCAGGTAAAAACAAACTAACTTATTAATCAACAAACTTAAAATTCTTGTCTTCTGTTTCCATTTCTTGGTGCCGGGTTTCTTGCTTAGCTACCTTGCCCCAAAAACATATGTAAGCTTTATGGCATTGACTATACCCAAATTTTAAAGCAGTAGGCTCATAAATATTCCACACTGTCATTGATTTAAATTTCACAGAGTGCGAGGTGTCATTTTGTGTTTTTGTACACAGATGAAGGCACACTTGAAGCACACTTTCTAATGTTTTGGAGACTTGTTTTCTTCAGTAAACAAACAGCTCCAAGTGCTCTTCTCTCTCTTAAAGAGAGATGGAAATCACCCAGAGGAGAGGCCCTGTCATGCTAAGATAATAGGATCTCGGCTTGCCTCTGTGCTGGTCTTTGGTCTTCACAAGAGCCAAACCTGCCGCACTAAACACTTCTGCCTTCTGCTTTCATGAAATATGGATTTGTGTACAGGCGGGCACAAATGCTAATCATCGTGCAAGTGTGTGTAAGTGAGTGTGTGAATCTGTGTGTAAATTCTAGTGACTTTGTGGTAAGTACGTGTATGCGAATGGGTATGCATGTGTATGTGTGTGTTTCGCCGGGCCGAATTAGATTTGGGTTCCGAGGCGAGAAAGGGAAGAGACGCATGGAGGAATTTAGCTATGAGGCTCATAAATAGTTTAGCCACCCAGAGCAGATTCATCAAGTAGCGTGAGGGATAAATCATATTCCTCCCCTCTTCCTTTAACCCTCTTACCCCATCCCTCGCTTCTCTCTCACCCTGAATAGAAGGATGGGATGAAAGACGTTGGATGGCAATCTGAGACTTGAGAGAACCTAGTACTGATGCTTGTGCTGTTCCGATCTAAGATATACATTTAATTATATTCTCTAACCACCTGCTTTGGTGCACAAACAAATACATGCACAAAAGCACATACACGTATATCACATACACAGAAAGCTACACATACACATACACACACTTATTGTTCAAACAGGATCAGCGCACCTTCCGGCCTTGTATATCTGTGTCAGGGAATGGGCTTAGACAATATTGACAGTAATGAAAAGCATCATCAGCATGTAGGTTAATGTTCTCTTCTTTCACATGCACATTTGAGCTGACATACAGACTTCACACAGCAACACCTTCCTATGAGACGTGTCACGCAAAACCTGAGCAGCCAAATCGATAGTGATCTGTTGCTCTGTATCGTCCAGTGACGTGACAAATATCCTTGTAGGCTGCCGCGAGCAACAATTTCCTCCAAATTGAAAGGCCCACAGGCCCTTTAGGTGCTGGTGTTATTTGGCTGCTGTTTTTCCCTCATGGCCATCCATGAAGGATGAACCTCTCTATATATCATCTCTGTCTCTTTGGATAGAGCCCAAGCTCCATCACCATAGCAATGGGTGTTTAGCCTACACCCCAAGAGACATAGTCATTCCACAGATTGCCTGAAAGCAGGAGATTGTGTATGTGGCAGCAGATTTTGAGGCTTTGAAATTGTGTTTGTGTGTGTGTGTGTGTGTAGATGTGATCCTGTCTTCTGTCTGGTGTCGCCTCCATTTGTCGGTATGAATTATAGATCAGAGTGACCATGGGATTTTATGATGGAGGCTGAAGAGTCTCCCAGTCACACACCTGAGCCCTCTCTTCTTAGCAACTAGTAACAACTTTCAAACAACCTGTTCCATAATAACCTGTTGAGATGACCGCATGCTTTGGTTTCCAAACAAGATATTACTTTGCTGTGATTCTTCAGGTACCCTGCCCTCCTGTTTCGTCCTAAATGTGTAATGCATGCAAATGTCTCTACATCCATCATGGCTGTTGCCTTTCCACTCTCTTCTCCCTGGCCCCGTTGCTCTCTAACCCTCCCGCCCCCCTTTTCTCTACTTTCTCCTCTCTTTCTTCAGCTCCCTGTCTCTGCCCCTTTTCTCTCTGTCCCCCAGAGACGGCCCTTTTTCCAAAGTGCAAGCCTCTGAGCCGTTTGCTCCTTCATTACTTCATTACTTCACTCTCTCGTTCCTCTCCCTTGCTCTGTCTCTCAGAGGAGGGCTGCAGTGGGTTTTCATTACTCAACAAGTCAATCTTCATCATGGCGTCCTCTGTGTGTTCTCATTGGTTCAAACACACATACTCACACACCCGCGCATACAGGTGCACACCGCCTGCATCCTCCTATACTTAAACATACAGTCTTAAAGGATTATTTCAGTATTTTTAAGCCTCGGCCCTATTTTCACGTATTTTGGTGTAGAAATGACTAATAGGTTCAAAAAGTTTTGGAATCCGTGCAGTAGATGGCTTCAGCCAGCAGCCGCGAACCTGCTGTAGATGGCTTCAGCCAGCAGCCGCGAACCTGCTGCTGTGGCTGCAATATATTCTTTCAGTGAAATTGCGCCCATCAAAATTATGTCCACAAAATACGAGTTGTCTGATAACATCATGGAAAGGATCCCCACGAGTGACTCCCGGTGACACTTGAAATATGAAACTGCTCTTGTTTTTAACAAGAGACAGAAGTCAGAAGTAGGGAATATAGTCTTGCTAGCTATTATGGCTGCAGCAATAGATTATTTTGATAATCCAGTGTTCTACCATTAATCCATAGATTAATCGTGTAATTGGAGAAATACTACTTTTGCTTTATTAAAGAGCAAAAGTAAATATGCAGATGAGAAAATAAGACACGTCTCTGAAAATGAACAACTAATTTGTTTAATTTTTAGAAAAATATTATTTTGTAGTGCTTAAATTTCATACAACATTATTATCTGTCAAAACTAAACCTATTTAGTGCATTTAAGCGCCATATTACATTCTGCAAAACAACACACCTTTCGCTTTTAAAAAAGGTATATATATACTTAAACTATAAGTTTCAACCTAACTACAGCTCAGGTATACTGAAAGCCTTGACTGTCTTTGTTGTGGCATTTGTAGGAGGCAAAAATTTGTATACAGTAACTGTGGCTATCATAATAATAATAAATAACATGAATGAAGCTCAGGCTTTCTCAAATTGACTGTAGCATTTTATTTTCTCTGGTTAATGTCTTGGACAAAACCTAGCTGACTCAGGGACATTACAACTAGCCATAGCCGTAATTAACATAGCCTACAGTATTTACTAGCCTTCATATACCTTGCATCGGGCACATTGTACTATTGTGGTAGGCTGGTTCAATTTTACAATACTTATACAGAGTTTTCGTGGACACTCTCTGTCGCTTTCTCTGGCCTGTCTCTTCTTTGCGCCCCTCGCTATTTTCTCTCCCTTCCTCCTCTTTGTAATAATCCACGCTGTCAAATCACACCAAACACGCTCTGAAGTGTCTTGGATCACACGCAGTGAAAATGCATTGTGCGACAGTAGTAATCATCCATGCGAAACACAGTGCGTCATAAATAGTTATATGGATTAAACAAAGCTTTGATGCAAATCATTTGAATTGATGGTTTGTTTCTGGTTATAAACAAAGGCTTTCACCTGGAGTCACTCGTAAGGATCATATCCATGATTTTGAGCCTGTTGGTGGCAAAAAGAAGGACTTTATTGGGTGTAATTTTGACAGGCACAATTGCCCCATACGATACGTTGCTGGTTGATTAGGTGTATACCAAACAGCAGAACAGGCAAATTGGTGAGAAAATATTGGGTATTACAATTTGAACACCATGAGAAAAATTAACCAGCAGTAAGGTTTGTACTGGCGTGTGCCGTGAGACGTCACACTAGATATTATAATAGATAATATGCTAATGTGGAGCTTGTTGTCTTTTCCCTGAAATGAATTGTTAAGTCGTAGTTGCTGGTTTACTTATTTGTAGTCCTCTTTGTTGCAGCTGTGGGCCTGTGGGAGTGTAAAGCTGCCACACAGAATATCAAGTAAGTACACATGCATGTATACACCATCCGTATTCTCTGTTTGCACAGAAGCATCATCACACAGGCTTACTGTTGAATCGGGGAGCTGATTTCAAAGGCCGTATTATCATGCACATATCGCTCTGCGGCTGAGTTACCTGCAGTGTCTGTATATGTGAGTGTGTGTTTTTGTGCATCCCTCCCATCTTTTGTGTGTTTGGTTTGATACCGGCATTATTTTTCTCTTCTCTAGCTAGCAATTACTGAAAAAAATTTCTAGAAAGTGCCTCAGAATCTTCTCAGTGTGATGAGAGCCTGGGGTCTTGAAAATGCGAGGAAACTGAAACTGAACTTTGCTACACACACACACACACACACACACACACACACACACACACAAAGGACACAAATACACGCGCGCACATGCACATACATTTTATGTACCCTTGTTGAGTGCCTCTAGAGAAGAGACAGTCTGCAGCCAGCCAGTACTTTACTCCTGAGACAAATTCTTGTTTAGCATTTAGATTGGCTTGATCAACCACCAGTTAGCCAATATGTGTGTGTATGTGTGTCTCTGTCATCTATGAATGTGCACTTCCGTGCTCATGTGAATGCACTGGCCTCTGTGTGTGTGTGTGTGTGTGTGTGTGTAGTATGTATGTTTTAGTATGTGCACTTGATGTGTCCATTTATGCTTGTATGTTGCTGAATGGATGTCTGGTTGCTCCTGTGTGTTTGTGCGCATGTGTGTGCATGTGTGTGCATGTGTGTGATGAGCCATAGCTAACAGCTCTTGGTGAACACTCCAGGCCTACTGTAGGTTGCCAACAAGACTTAGTGAGGCAGTGAGCCAGGGTCACACAAAGTTACACATTAATCTTTTAGAGGGGACCCCGCCACCACCATCACCATCATCTCCGCCACCACCACACTGTACCAGAGCATCATATATTTTTCACTACAAATAAAACAAATTCCCTTTTTTGGCAAAAAATTAAACATTTTTGCTGTTTGTTGCTTCGAATGTCAATTGTCTGGTGTTTAATGTGAATGAATGGTGGTGCCTTGTTCTGTTCAATAATTGAATGCGAATTTCAGAAACGTGCAGTCAGTCAAACTGTATTTAAGGAGGGGAGGTCTGAAAAGGTTAATGGGATTCCTGTGAGCAGTGACGCCACTGCAAACACACACGCGCACACACACATACACACAAAGGGTCAGACTGAGTGTGTTTTCTGAGCTAACTGGATGTATGTTTAAATCAAGATCACATCTTTTAAGGTCAAATTTGTCAAACACCATCTGCATGTTGTTTCCAAACACGCTATATACAATTTTTTGTGGGTCACACTGTATTTATCATAATACTAGTTGGTGCGTATGTGTGTATCCACCCGTACATGGGAGTGGCACTGCCTCTCACCTCTCTTTTACCCCGAGTTCAACCAGAGTTCACAATCTCCCCTACCCAACTTAATGTGTGTTGGGGAAGAGTGAGAGAGAGAGAGAGAGACGCAGAGAATGTGCGCCTCTTCAGTTCTCTGCCTGGAGTCTCCCCAAAAGCCACTTATGTGCTCACAAAGTTATGACTGTGTGGAGAGAGACAATCAGTGTGTGTATGTATGTGTGTCCACATGTGTATTTATGTTTCGTAAGTGTGCATGTGTGCATTTGTAACAGATGTCCATTCTCTGATGACTTGGGGTTCTGTGATGTTGTTGCCCCTGAGCGTCTTTTTTATAGCTCGCCGTGACATTATGGTTTGGTTTTAGCTCTATTTCCTGTTGTTACGCAAGTGATGGATGTGTGGTGTTTGAGAAACTACATTACCTTCTTTCTGTACTACTACAACAGCATTCGACCTGCTCACTGCATAGAAACCACCCACCTTGTCCTCTCCTGTTCACGCAATGTTTTGCCACTGGGTAGATGTGAGAGAGGGGCGAAGGTGATAACCCTCTGGCTAAGCGACATAGAAAAGGTGAAGATAATGCGTTTACTCTGTGTGCACACGTGTGTGGTTGTGTGTGTGTATTGGCCTTAAATAATTCAGCCCAGAGGTGATGTGCTGTTAATGGTGCCCCCAAAAGCGAGCTGCCTTTCTCACACAGTCACACAGATGCACACCTGTTGTGGTCTGTGCCCGAGACAGACAATGTGTGTTGATGTGTGCGGGATGGCAGCAGTGTGCAGACAGGATGGAGAGCTAAAGCAGATTTGACAGGCTGTCCTAGGCACTAACTCTACAAATAGCCGCCTGGATGGAAATATCTTCATCATGCCAAACAAATAGGTTGTCACTCAAGCCTCCAAAGCTCCTCTTGACTGAGTGCCATTTCTCCATCTCTTGTTTTTATTCTAATGTACTTCTCCGTTGCTTTACTTTAGAGTGAGAGCAAACCATTTTCTGTTTCTGAGTGTCTATATAAGTGTGTGTGTGAGATAAAATGTGTGTGTGAGGGAGATCATAAATGAGGCTGATGCTTGGCCTTTGTTTGAAATATGAAACTGCTCTCAGCTGTATAATATTACAGCAATAGAACAGCAATCAGATGTTAATTGAATCTGGGTTATGACTTTTCTGTGTTCTCGCTCAGCTGAGTGTCTCTCCCATTTTCCCTCTCTGTCTTCCTCCCTCCCTCCTTCCCCTTTTCTCTCTCACTCTCATTTTCTTTTTCTTCCCATATACCTAACTAACCCACTTTCTTCTCCCTACTGCCTGTCTACGCTTTTTCCCCGCTATGTATGCATTGTAATTCCTGTAGCATGTCTCATCTCATGCAGCCTTCCAGCCCCTCCCTGCCCCTTTCTCAGTTGTTAACTGATGCCACAGCTTGCAGCAGGATCCCCCTCTCTGCTTCAGTTACATCATTCACATCTCATTAAAAGGCCCTCTGGTGAAATGTCACCATCTTAACTACCCTTCGACATCGGACACAAATGTAGAAAAGTGATGTGCGTCTTTGTGCATGTAAGTGTGCACTTGAGTGCCCTCATGTGTGTCACTGAATCTACACTGCCACACTTACTGTTGCTCTGTGTCTGCATATATATGTGTGTGTGTAATCCATTCTTATCAGGACCAAGCTAAAAAGAATATATAAAAAGGGAAAGTAGCCAAAGTGAGGATGTTTGCTGGTCACCATTTCTTCTTTAAGGGTTAGGACTTGACTTCAGGTATAAAGTGAAAATAAAGGTTAGGGTTAAGGTTAAACATGCTGTGGTGGCTGTCAGTTTTAGTTGTAAAGGAGTCAATGCATTCCTTGAATGTCCTCACAAGCATAGTAATACTACTTACTACGTGCTTACGTGTGTGTGCTTTCCCTCCTTCATGATATGGGAGACTATCTATCCAGCCTGACCTTTTCCTTAATTGCTTGGTTTGGGTTCTGTCTCTGCTCATTTCGGGAACAGCGGTCTCCCTGAAATGACTGCTGACTCCCAATTGTCTCCGGCAAAACCTCACTTTACCTGTCGCAGCTGACAACCCACAGACCCACGTTTGAAAACGCACACATTTAAGCGGAGGTCAAAAGACGCACATGTGAATCAGCTGTTGCTAGGGAAACCAGAATGTAATTTAATTTGTTTCTTCAATGTCACTCAAGGTCATATAAGAAAGAATGACTCTCTGTCCTCCTGGTCATAGACATTCTTAATGTAAGGCATCTTTTTTATTAAACTGTTCTTTTCTGTATGTCTCTTGATAAGTCACACACCCATGTCTCTGTTGCCTCACTTGTACATGGACTTCTCTACAGTTAGAACTTTGACAACTTTAAGAAACAGCCAAGCTAAGTAACTTTATTGACCCAATGCAGAGAAACTGGACAGCAGTGGTCCTTCTATTGAAGATGCACTATTACGGAATAGTGTGGCATTTTAGGAGATTTATTCCCTTTCGAGCCGAGAGTTAGATGAGAAGATCAATACCACTCTGTCTGTCTTTTTGTTTCTTGTTGACTATAGGTACCTTTGAAAAACCTGGTTGTTACGTAAGGTGGAGTCATTGTCATGTACAAAAAGATGTGCCTTGCCAAAAAGACATGTAATGTTTTTTATGTAAATATCAAACATTGAATGACAACATTAATTACATTAAAGTATGCCTAAATGAGCTAAATGTTATTTCTTCATTTAGTGCATACTTTTCAAAAGTGGCAGATAAGTGGTAAGCAAAAAAATGCTTGCCTGCCATAGTAGCAGGCAGCAAAAAAAGTTAATTTAAGACCATTGATACCTGTAAACTGATTTCCCCTGGACAATGCTCCCAACCGGGTCAAGAAAACCCACATGCCCAATCCTCTCTTTTACCACTCTTTCCTCTGATGGCTTTATCACCTCTGCACTGAGGTCCCTTCCACCTGGTAGTCTGCTTAGGGCAGACTACACCGAACTCCTTTCTTATGGCAGCGAAGCGATTCCTGGTTAGCTAAATATGCATACCGAGTGTAAACAAGTTTATTTAGCGCCAACAGCAATGACCGCCAATGCCAGCTAACGAACGAAGTAAGTCAGCGCACATGCACACACAACACAATCTACAATATATTTCAACACATTGAAACTTCAGTGGAGTGAATGAATGTGAACTAAGTTGATTACGCTTCAACTTAGCTTTTACTTAGGGTTTTGCATGCAAACTAACATACACACATTATTTCTGGCGCGAACCAGACATTGCACACACGCTCGCAAATACACACACATGCTGGGGATTGTAAGGTGAGTTACTTCTAAATCTACTTTCTCTTAATGCATTTACAACCACATTTTAGTGCCTTTAAGTTGTTGCACATACACCTTTCAGCAGACATAAACTACGCTTGCCGGATAAAAATGAGAAGCCATTTCTTATATTCCTCAATTTAACTAATTAATAATTATAATAATTATTAATTAATTATAGTCATAATTTATCAATTATGACTATAAATCAATTTATTTGAATTTCATCAAGCCTAAATTTAAATCATTTAACATAACATTAATAGATGAAAACAGGGTGCAGTGTAGACTAAACATACAGAGAGTTTATCTGGAGGTGATTAACAGCATGCAGTTTTTCCATTAGTCAGCTTCTTGAAATATTTCAGCTAATGTTCTGTTGAATCTTGCTTTTTGTTGGCAACATTTTCCAAATGTTGCTCAAAGGAGCAAGTCATAATCTCCCCGTCAGCTGCTCTGATCCTGCTAGAAAGAATGTTTGTAACTAACAACAAATAATAATTTGAGCTTATAACTACCACTCCTCTCTCTTAGCCCAAACAGGAGCTACTAGCTAATCAGATGTCTCTTTAATAAACCCTACTAGCTGCACCTGTAGCATACTACCTCTAGTTTCTGGCTCACAGAAACAGCAGCAACCCCACCAAGCAGTAGTGTAATGTTGCTGACTGATTACGAGGTTCATCTGAGATTATGGGAATTAATCATAAATCGAGCTTCTGCCAAAAAATGAAATCTAGTTTTTATCAGCAATGTTTTAATAGCATAAATTACTCACTCCTGGCTGAAGTAAATGCAATTAATGCTTTTCATTTTGGTCTGAATTAATTAGTTGTCAGTTTTTGATGTTTGACTAAAATCTAAATATTGAAATTTGACCTTTAAATGAGAGTCTACTGGTAGTCTGAGCAGAATGTGGTCTCAAAGAACTACAATGTACCGACCTGGGCATATTGTCGGGGCTTTGGTTCACTGCCCTAAATGAGCATTTCAGCACTGACAGCTTACCTGGGCTGTGTTCACTATCTCGTCTCTCCCTCTTTCTCTGTCTGGCTGACAGTCTAATTGTCATGTGGGCAGCTTCTGCCGCATGGATTTAGTGTCGCGCTTGCCTTAATTTAATTGAAAAGCTGCGGAAAGGAAGGAGGAGGGAAAGGAGGGAGGGGATGAAAAACAGATAAATAAAAAGTGGAACCAATCTTTGCCGGGTGCGCTGGGCGGTAAAATGGCTGTGTGCGGTGAATAATGCATGGGGGAGATGGATAGGTCTGCGTGGTTAGAGCCCAGGACTGCTGGCGCTTCATTACTGAGGTGTTTGTATGCTGATGCTGTGATGCCGGCTCCTCCGCTCTGTGAGAGAAAAGTGGCTGCAGAGGCGGCACCTCCCTAAGCTATCTCATATTTTGTCATTCATTTTCTCTTTAAAGGTCTTTCTCCCTCCTTCTTCTTTTAACGCTTCTACCCCCAACACACCCTTTTCTCCCATCTATCTGTGTCCATGTGTGTAAGTGTTTGAGTCTATGATGTTAAGATAGCAAAGCACAAAAGCAGATAGTATTTTAACCTCCCTCTTCTTGCACACACGCACGCTTGTAGCCAGCTTCTCAGAGAGCTAGTTTACATGATAGATAATATCTGAGACATGAGTTAACTCTGTGCTTGACATTTGACCCATGCTGCACCTGTCCCGTCTGCTCTGCAGCTGTCCTATTAATAGTGGTCTCTACCCATTATTATTCCTCTTATTTCTCTTGTAGAAGCCTGATAACAAATATTTGGTAATGTCTATTCTGGGCTTACACCTTCTGATTGAATTGTACTTCACACTGATTGTGTGACTTGTACGCTTTGATTCAGGTTGTATAAAGTCAGTAACTGAGGAACATTACTGGTTGCTTTACTTTTTTCTAAATAGTGATATTTTTCTACAAAATGAGTTTATCTAAAATATGATATAAATTGAATTTCACATCACATAGTTCGTCTACCAGAGAGCACTGACATGTTTATTCACTGATTACATACATGAAGGAACATCCTTCTGACCACACTCAACCACATAATGTTTGTTAATGTTAATGAAGCCATGTTCTATGTGTATTATTTCTGTTTCCATAAATATGACTGCTAAATATCAGCAGAAGTTGCTGATTGTTAGTCAGACAAACAAAGTAAACAACTCACAAAGCACCCACTCTGGAGATTCCTGGATTTGAAAATACAGGAGTGGGACAAGGTTTTGTCATTGTTGCTGTGGTTTGAAGGATCTCCCACTTTACTTGCTTTGCTTACATGAAAGGAAATTCCAAGCAGCTAAACGTAAATTTAGGAGGAGGATGTCACTTTACCTCTGACTCTGATCACAAGATGCGTTGCTTTTAATTATCTTGGGTGCTGAATCTGTTTATGTAGCTGTCAAAAGCAGAAACAAACACGCAAAAGTTGAGTTTTATTTTCACCAGCAGTTACTCCTGGGAACAGAGTAGCAGTGCAATATGGTTACCCAAAGCGTGACATCAACTTCATGGACTCATGTGAGCTGGTAACTTTGGTCTAAAAGAGACATTTGGAAAGAGAAGTTCTTGGTGTGTTGTGTCGAAGCAGCAGGTCTCTGGAAGGCCAGGCTAATGGCGCGCTGGCATCCTGTAATGTATTCCATTTCATTATATTCAACCTCCCAGCCTGCTCTCATCAGTGGATCAGGAGTGTGCCGTCTCGCAGGCACACAGAGATATAATTACTTTCTAACACACGAAGAGCAACGAAAGAGCGAGCGGCAAAAAGAGAGGATGAAGGAATGAACAATGAAGTTTAATTATGCTTTATGGCAACAATTATAGAATAAAAACAGAAAGTCAATAGGCAGAAACATTGTCTCATTTTCTCTGCTGAGGTGGACTGGGTTTTGCACAAGGCCTGAGGCAAACCAAAATAAGAAACAGTCAAGAGGAAACAAAGAAAAGAGGGAGACTATGCCCGATCATATTTATTAGAGAAAGAGGGGAGCTGGTGCAACTCCAAATCCTTCTGTGATTTTTTCCCCCTCTCATTTCCTCATGCAAGCCCAATGCACTACTTGACTAATTGCAACCTTTGGAAGTAATTAGGAGACTGTAATGGATTCCACTTGTACTCACTCCACCTTGATAATTGTAGATGTCTGCTTTAGCCCCGTTCTGTTTGGAGGTCAGTGACAAGAACACGGTGGAATTCAAGGAGCTCCACATGCGGCGTTGTTTTCTATCACTCACTCACTCACAGAGTATCAGGATCAGCAGGATTAGCAGTCTGATTATCATGCCTCATTGGCAGCAACACACACACACACACACACACACACACACACACACACAAAGCCCCTGTGCACTCACACACGCTCAATCAAGGACAGATTAATTAAAGGGAACAGTCTAATTAGTGTCATTAAGGAAGGAATAATAGAAAGGCTTGTACATAGGGACAAGAACTGAGGCAGGCTGTCTGTGTGTTTATACACACACACACACATGCTTACATACACCACCACCCCCTTTCACTGGTACTGGCACACAACTAGTTGGTCATCAATTTGTTTGGGAGGTTTTAATGGTGCTGAATCGATATTTCACTGTTGAACGCATTAGATGGAACACAATATGCCTCCTTTTCGCTCTTTGTGTGTGATCATGTCTTTTCAAGTTAGAAAAGGAGCAGACAAAAGTGGACACAGCTGAGTTGCCATGAGCAACAAGCCCTCATGGTAACCCCGGAGTTACTCAATTGCCAAAAAATGCCTTGGGTGGACGCAGGAGCCAAGGAGCCAATCAGTAATTGGTTTAAACACACATACACACACACATGCAGTCATGAAACAGGCACAAAAATACACATAAATAAATGCACACACACTCAAACCCTGGCTGGGGTTACAAGAGCCAAAATTTATAAGAAAGTGAGTGCTGGGATGCCCTGTAGCAAAACACCTCTGAATACCCTCCTCTCTTTTTCTTTTCCACTCGTACTCCCTCTCACACATCCAGGCACAGAAGAAACTGAATCTCACACACACACACACACACACACACCTGATTTTATGCTAGAGGCTGCATAAATATGAATCAGGGGTGACAATGGCGTGCAGAGTGGAGCCCTGTGCATCCTATTTTCATCATTTACCTTAGGCTAAATGGATTTGGAACACTGTTGGATGGCTCACCTCTCACACTGGTTTGCCTACTTAAATGTGAAAAATGGTACATTTCCAAACTCAACCTTACGTTCTTTCATTTTTTTCCATTCTCTCACTCGCCTCCACTCCTGCACTCATTACTAGTGACTCAAGGACTCAAGAAAAACTGGACCAAAAAAATTGCAGAGGTATTATCACTGCAAGAATATGTATTCACACTGACAGAGGTGGTTGGGGTGCATGTATTTGCATGGAGTAGCAGCAAAATCAGCTGCTACTACAGAGTAAAAAATCTTTTTTTAAAGTAATTGGAAATTGAAGTTTACAGTGACAAGTGACTAAAAATGGTGAAAAAAGGATTTATTCTTCTTTCATGGTTAACTGGAAGAAAAACAGTTTTTGAAGCCACACCATGTTAAAGCATTGGTTTGACCTAATTAATTATTTTCTCACTTGCCCTATCTAGCCACACAGAATTTTTAGATTTTAAATATCTGTCTCTAATATGTATGCCCTGGCCCCAATACAATTGAGGAGAATATATTTTCATTCTGTGGTGCGCAAAGAATTGAAAAAATTACATTTCAAAATGCCAACAGTGCCATGTCTCTCCACAGTCAGCGTCTATTTTTCCACGTTAGAGGCACTTTACTGTGAGTTTTCAGTGGATACTTTCTATTTTCTTTCTAAGTCCATATGAAGATTGTACAAAGTGTGGTTTGTCGGTTGTTCAAAATGACAGCATTGTTTTGCTGTTGGAATGTAAATCTTTAATGCTGTGAGCAGCACATACCATATTAGTGGGCATTTCAGACTAAAAACAGTCCAGTTCAAGTCCAGTTTGAGTCACAGATCAATACTATGAGACGGGTTTTTAGTTATCATGAAGGCAATCATTTTATCTTTCATTGTGTCAGTCGCGAGGTAAACAGTAGAAATACGGTGTTCACTTCACAATGACTCTGCGTTTTCTTGCCAGAGCCCTCTGAGCTGGCTCCTCGACTGCATCCACTGTCCAGCTTCATTTAAATTAATTTTTGCAATTCAATATGGGATTTTTTTTTTACGCACTGTTAAAAAATTTCTATATGTGGCCTCATTACAGCAGCAAAAATCTGACACAGATATCTCCTGGGCAAATAAAACCAAAACTCCCTGCATGCCAAGATATCACTTGACATAAGTAAGAAAATTTATTTACCTAATTTAAGTAAACTGATTTTTTAAAAGCAAATGCCCTTGACTTAACATGCGGCTCTTCTCACTCTTGTCTGTCTGACTGCTATCTTTCTCTTCCCCCTGTTTCTAGCAGCTTCTCTCTCTCCTCTTGTCCTTTGTCCTCAGTCTTTACCCTTTCTACCAGGCCCTCACTCTCTCTCTCTCTCTACATCTCCCCCTCCTTTAGTCCCTGCTGATGGTAACATGTTTATCTATTATTGATATTCTGACTGGGCTCGTTTCCCGCCCCCCTGTCGCCCCACTTTCCTCTAGCCTGCCCTACTTCACCGGAGCCCTCATGAGACACACACACAAACTTGTGCATTTGTGTGTGTGTGTGTGTGTGAGACAAAAGTTGCGATAACCCTGAGTGTTTATTGAGATGTGTGTGTGTGTGTGTTCAAGTCAGTGAGACAGAAAGAGAGAGACTAAGTGCGAGTCCACACACAGCAAAAGGGAAGGTCTCTATATTTAGAGTCATATAAGAGACTGTTCCCAGCATCCAACTGTGCATACACTAGGCTCAGACTAAACCGCCTCCACATGTAGACTACTTAAGAACACCCTTTGTTGTGTTTTAATTCACTCATACAGATGATCTCCTCAGCTTCTTTTATTTCTAATGAAACTTACGATAAGTGCGTTGCGTTAAACATTTTCTTTGTAAACCTTTTGGAACGTCAAGGGTTTCAACTTTGCTAGTTTGCCGTGCTCAAGCCAATTAGCATCTGCATCATTCTTTTTTATATTAGAGTTGCATTCCCTTGATTCTCATATTCAAGTGTGTGTATGTATGTGGGGCTTATGGGGCAAAACATGCACGTAAATATGGGAACATGCAAGCACACAGTGCGCACATACTAAATCACACGTACGCACGCACACATGCACAGTTTGATAGCTTTGATAAGCCAGATTGTGGAGTTTATTAGTGTGTGATCCTTTGACCAGTAAACATGAAAATGTTTGTTGTGCTTAGAGCAAAGTTTGGTTTGGTTATGTCGCTGGATTTGGCTCCATGGGGCCCTTGCCGTAGGCTCTTTTGAAACAGATATCAAATAAGACTTCTCATCTACGCCTTTCCTTCAGCACCAGATTGGCTTTAAGCTGTGTTGAATCCCCTTCCTCTTCATTATGTACTTATGTTTTGTGTTAGGAGCGTCTTGTCTCAGTCTTTCTCCCTGAATGCCCCCTTGTATGTTTGTGTTTGTGCCTGCATGTTTGCTGAAGGTGCTCATTTGTCTAGTCTTCATGTCTGTGCGCTCATGTCGGTGTGCCTTGGTTGATTCAGGTGTATGTGTGCGTGCACATGCGTACGTGTGTCCATGTGAGCGCGTGTAGAAATTTCCCCCCGTGTTGACTTTTAATTGTTCTGTGCTTCTGAGAGTGTGTGTTCAGTTTAGTCCATAGCAATTGATCTGGAGAATAATGGTTGGTGGAGAGTCCCAGGTCTCCAGAACCACTGTCTGAAACCCCTTGTAATTACCTCTGAGACCACTGGCAATGATGAACGGAAAAGGAGAGAGAGAGAGAGAGAGAGAGAGAGAGAGAGAATGTGTTAGGGAGACAAAGATGAAATTGATAGAGATATAGCAATAATATGTGAGCAAACCCAAGTACACATGTGTAAGACTCACTGATTGGCACGGAGAAATTCCGCAGATTTTAAAAAGAGCAGATGGGTTTAAACAGATGAAATTCTGTTGATTTATTTTTGGTGTTTCCTGCTAAAAGAATACACTGATCACAGCAGTTCACATTTAACAAGGTCCTTGTGTGACAAGAAAAGCTCAAAAATTGTTTCTGGTATTAAAATTGAGCAGAAAAAATACAGAGGAAAAGTCTATTACCAGTCACTGCAGTGGTTGCACTACAAAAGGTATCAAACGGTATTTTTAAAATCTGATCTATTATTATTTTTCCATATTTTTCTTTTTTTTAGTTATGTAGAAAAAGAAAATAATGGCTCCTAAATATTGTGTAATACAAAAAGTGTATGAGTCTGTGTGTCTGTTAGAAAGGGGCAGCCTATCATTCTGTTAGCACCATACAAGATGGAGTATGTCAATTTAAAGATCTGCAGTCTCTCCCATACGTTGTTAAGCTGTTGGCAGTAGAGAGCAGCCTAGGCAGTGTGTTTGTGTGCGTGTGCATGTGTGTGTGTGTGTGTGTGTGTGTGTGTGTGTGTGTGTGTGTGTGTGTGTGTGAGAGAGACATGCTTGTGGAGAGCAGAGGACAGACAAAAACAACCATGCCTGAGAGTTATCAGTGCTAACAAGTACAAGGCTGCAGTATGCTCCCAGCAGAGCGGCAGCCTTTGGAAAATCGTTTATGGTCATTGTTATTTCTTTGTCTGCCAGAACATGTCCTTTTCATCCAGCAGCACAACATTCAAATCTAATAGATAAAGGAGAGAGTTGATTCAATGTTTCCTGCAAAGCGATGATGCTCATTCCAGGCATATACATGAAAATACCCACTCTCGCACGCACATGGACATGCATTCACAAGCACACACAAATTCACCTACAAACACTGAGAGATGAACATCATCAGTAATTCCAGCAGTACAGCAAATAGCTTTGTGTCGTTTTTAAGGTATCATCATTTCTCTTTCTCTCTCATTCCATATCCACAAAAAGATTACATCGGAAATGGTGCGCAGATGAAACTGGGGAGCAAGAGAGCAGGGGAATAAGGGATGGAGACAGCGACGGCACCGAAATGAAAACAGGAGATAACTGATCAACGGGTAACGCAGGATGAATATTTGATGCCTTTTGTGATGTTTTCTTATCTGAAACCACATAATGCTGTTATATTGGTGTGTTAAGAACATGCAGGGCTGGGGTTCAACACAAGCGCAAAGGATTATTGTTAGATGGAACAGCCCTACAATTCTCAGTTTTACTGTGCCACTGGAGTGGCTCTATTGGTGGTATCATGGTGAAATTGCATTTCATCTAGCAAAGATATCAGTTAGTGCTTTTGTTCCCTTTTGAATGAAAGAAAACCTTTTGGGTGTGAAGTCACTTAATGCTGAATCTCCTAAACAACCAGACTGTTGGTGGAGCTTCACGCTATAAATCCCTTGTGTAAATGTGAGAAATATTCAGAAATTCACAAAATAAACTAACAACTGACAACCACTACACTGTTTAGGAGGAATGTATAGCGCTATATGTGTGTGTCACAGTGTTTGCATTACTGTAGGGGGATGAGGATTATGTCCTTCTCCTGAAGATCATCAGGAAGCAGTGGTGCATGTCTGAGGGCTGATAACATTTTAAACATTGATGCGACTTTGAAAATAATGGCATTAAGAGTTTATTGGCTTTGAGAGGTAAATGCTGGCAGGTGTATGCATGTGCATACGCACGCACACACGCACACATGCACACACAGTAGACATCCCTGTCCTTGTAATTGCTCCTCTCATTGCCCTGAGGCAGCGTGAGCTGGCATATAAGCTATATAATAAAGCATATTATCCTGGCTGGTAATGCATTTCTGCCTCCTCCAGCCTGATGACAGCTGGAATTGAGCTCTGCATGTTGCAGAAAGTGATCCATACTAAATTCCTCCAGGCAGCTTGGAGCTCTGTGTCATAGTGCTGACCTTCTCCTGACAGCTAGCATAATGACTTTTGGAATAGCAACGTCTTCCATGAATGAGCAAGGTTGTTGTTAAGGTTTTACTTTGATGTCTGTACATTAAGACTGGTATGTCAACCCGCAACAATTCCAGGAAATATTTACATTGTGCAGCTGCTGTGGTCCAGAGACAGAAAGCTGAAACTTCAGATCTACACTTCACTTCTGCCATATTTTTAAAACGCCGAAGTTAAGAGAGATCAAGTGGAGCATTTTCTATTCCCTCACTGATTACTGCAGATGACATATAAACAAAGGCAGCGGCAGCCAGATGAACAAAGTCAGGTGTCCCACTTTGCTCTGATCTATTTATTGATTCAGAATTAGCTCCCATCCACCTGTAAAGTTGTAACGGGAGCGGTAAATGACGTTTTCCTGCCACTCATTCTGAAACTACCTGTACTCCCCCCTAAGCAAACAGCTGTGCGTTACACAATACAATACTTTCCCAAAAGTGCCAAACCAAAGGTTTGAGTGTGGCACTTCTTTGATCTGAGTGCAGCAAACTGTCAGCTGTGCCAGGTTGAGGTGTTTGGTAGTGTTACAACTGTGAGACAGCTGAAGCCAGCCAGAAACTGTTGGAATAATGCCACAGATAAAGTAATAGTACCATTCCCTTAAATATACTGTAGTGCAATGATGATAATGTGATTTCTAAGTATTTTAGTAAATGTTGTATCTTAAATAGAAGAAGAATATTTGTTACTGCACACTGAGCCTCACTGGTTCACCACAACCCATTATTAGAAATGGGAAGGTGGTAATTCACAAGCTGTGGGAAAGTGTGGGGGAAAAAATCACATTATAAAAAGTAGTGTGGCTGATACCAAGTCTGTTAAATTTTTCAGAAGCTGTGGAGGTGTGTGAATCTGTGTGGGATAAAGTTTGTGTGAGCAAACCGATGCTTGTGTAAACTTGCATGTGAACTGGTGCCATATTTTCAGTGTGTACTGTATAATAGCAAAGTGTTGGGGGTTTGCAGAGAGAGATGGGAGCGTGAGAGGGAAAGTGTGAGAGCGAGAACAGGGGTTATTTAATGATCAGAGCAGTGTAATTACCTCCCAGTGAGGTTCAGCCTTTTAGACAGATGATTATTCAAGGGGAGAAATCTCATTTGCATCTTGTACAGTAATATGTAAAAGTGTTCACTCTACACTAAATTAAATTGCCACATTGATTTTTTTTTCTCCTCACTAAAAGCAAATTTTTGTCCTCTTTCAACAGAATTATGGTTTTACACTGAAATGAATTTATCTCTGGGCATAAAATAGAAGATAGTCTCTCTATGTCCTGCAGCTCTTGTATCCAGTCATGTCTCTGGGGTTCTTGCAGATCGTTAACAAGGTGTTATACATTATTCTCTGCGCTCTATAATAAGGGGGTGTGAAAAGAGAGACCATGCAGTGAACCTGTGTCACACCCTCACTGTAGCTCCCTTAAACAAGGCAGGGAGTATCGCTCTGAATGAACATTTGCTTGGTGCAATTATCCAAAAATTTGCAACACTTAAATCTGCATGTCTGCTTCTCTGCAGTCTCTCTCTCTTTCTTTTTTTTAAATACTAACTTTGACAGATTCCACACCATCCACACACCTTTACTTGGCAAGCACATCCCTGGCTATCAGTATGTTCAAAGTATGAAATCAAGGACCCTGCTTTCATTCACAGCTGCTCGAATTACAGTGGGAGTGAAATAGCCCAGAGTGAGTGTAATGACAGCAATCTAAACTGTGTGGGGGAGAGGAGAGGAACACCTGACTGAGCTCATGTCACATTCACTGCTGAACCACCTGGGGACAAATAGAGAGATATAGGGCAAAAAAATAAATTTAAAAGGGAAGCTACAAGAATTGAAACAGTATACTGGATTGTCAGGATTAAGATGAAGATGGAGAACAAAGAAAGGGGTGGTGAGATAAAAAAAGTAAAGAAAGAGACAATGATTGACAGAGAGCCATCTGTTGATCTTCATGCTTATTTGTGTTGCTTTGAGCCTTTCCCCTCCCAACTAGTCCCTCGCGTGGCTGACTTGGGGTCAGCTGTGACTGATTGTCCGTTCTCCTGTTTTCGGCTGACAGATGGGCGCAGGGACCGGCACTGGTGCAGCCTGAAAACGGATTCTCCATGCCTCTGTGTGCTGCCACAGCCATTTTACTCAGCTGTCAGTCACAGACAGCATGGTTGACGTTATCAGTTGTACCCCGCTTAACGGTGGAGGTCTGCTCGGAGCTGCTGCTGGCTAGGAGTCAGAAGGGGGATGAGAGCGAGGAAGGGAGGGGACGGAGAAGACAGAGGCAAGGAGTAAGAAGAAAAAAGGAGGGAAAATGGAATCTGAGAAGGTTAAAATCATGAAGACGGAAGCCAGGGAACTAAAGCGAGGAATGTAAAAGAAAGGAAGGAGAGCTATGGCATGCTAGAGACAAGTGTGAAGTAATAAAAGTGACATCAGATGGAGGAGCCACTAACATTGTCTCCTCCTCTGGATGGACACATAATGAAGATGGCTTCCAAGGCCTTTGGCTCTGCACCAAGAGCAGAGAGGCTAAAGATGATGTACAACAAGAGAATCAATTCTCTCCTCCCTTCTCCCCTCTTCCACTCAGGGAGAGATTTACAGGCCAAGTTATGACAGCACACAATAACGACAGCCATATTTTACTCCTGGAGTCTGACAACAGCATCCGCAACCAATCACATCTACCACAGAACAAAGTTGTTATCTCTACATTGCGTATGTGTTTGGGTGTTGAAATCCGCTTGTCATCGCTAAATGTGATTGTGCTACTTTGAGTAAATCTGCTCAATTTATTGTTGTCAGAGATAAGGGATTCAGAGGACAGTGAGATAGACCTTTATGGGAAACACATTAGAAAAATAAACACCCATAAAAGAAGGTTTAATCATTGAGAGATTAATTGCAGGGAAACATGATCAGGAAATAGTGTATGCTCTTAAATGTTCATCTACGTCCTGAAGAGGGACCAAAGGAGATGGTGTAAGGAAGAAATATGAGAGCGAGAGGAAGAAAATAAGGGAGAATTTAAGCCTGGACAGCCACAATTAGAATGATGAGAAAATAAAGAAAGAGAAGAGGAGATGCAAAAAAGAAAGTAGGCAACCAGAGAGTTACTTAAAGCTGGTTGAAAGTGTGCATGGATCAATAGTTATGGATGTGAATAAGGAGACTTTTAAATAATGCTCTCGCTTGTGTCTTCAGATCCTGTTTCACAAAGAAACTCAAACTCTAGAAATCAATACCCAGCGCGTCTCTCTAGCCTGTGTCCTGTATAGCCTGTAGGCAGCGGCTCCTCTTGTACAGCACTGTCTGTCTGTCTGTCTGTCTGTCTGTCTGTCTCTGTTCACAGCACTTGAAACCCACTCAAACAGCTTTTCAAACAGCCTTTTTATCCCTGCAGTCCCTGCCGCTCCCTCAACATCTACACCACCTATGCTGGATAACTGCTTGTTAATCAACAATGTCACCATCCACCAAATCACCACCAAGCAACAATCTGCTATATTATTATTTCCATTTACCTGTTCTGCTACTGTCTATTTGCAGTTTGATATAACAATAGTAATATGCGTAGGGATTCAGCCTAAACCCAATTTTAAAAAAAAGATCTTAAATCGACACTACCAAAGTCCTTATAGGCAAGTCATGCCACTTGGCAACCATCTTGGCAGCGCCTCCGGGCAGTTATTTCGGACTAACAAGACCAGGCTCCTATCCTATAGAACTGCACTGGTCACCGGGGCATAAAAACTACATGAATAGAATCAGCAGTAAGATCTAATTAAAATCGCTGAAAAGGTTTGACGACTTTTCCCCAAAATAAGGTTTAAAAAGCGTTTTTCCAGACCAGTTATACTTAGTTATACTACTATGCATGCGTCACTACTACCACACATGCGCAGTTGAAGTATAACAGACCTTTGGCTGAAATATGTTTCCCACTTTGGCTGTTAAATGCAGGCGATTAGCTTTCTAGCGGGAGGGTTGTGGGATAACCGGCATCTTTGGCGTTACGGAATGAATAAAAGAGATACGTGCTAAATAGTAACTTTAAACGTATTGCTAAGCATATTATTGAACTTTGAAGAGAGACAGGCTAGCTGTTAAGGCAGCTAAGGTAGGACTGACACAGACTTGAGAGTGGTATCGATCCTCTCATCTAACACACAATACATAAACACTAAGGACAGAAAATGAAAAAATGTATTTCCCAATATCTTGAACTATTTCTTTACATTTATCAAAAGAAAGTTCAAGGGAAAATACATCACTGTACTAAGGACATTGTCTGTGCCACAGCACCACAAAAGACCACAAGAATTGGTGCAAGTCTATTATAAGCACACTACATATGCAGAAAGCAGTCAAAAATATCATGCAGAAAGGATACAATTAACTAAATACTAAATTATACTTGTGTACAGTCCCACTAATACATTTATATACGCACACACAGACACACAAGCAAACTTTTCATTAATTCCTGACCAGCTACTGTGAGTCCTCATCAGCCATGGGACATCTGTTATTGAGCTGCAGAGAGACTGCCAATGGCTGGTCTAAACTGTGACTGTGCTCCAATGCTTCACAGCAGCCTCTGGACAAGTCAATATGCAGATAAAGCTACATTAGAGCTTTGTTTGACCAGAAGGCTTTTGAATTTAGCCTGATGTGTGTGTGTGTGTGTGTGTGTACATTTGCATAAACACAGGTGTGTGTGTGTGTAAGTGTGTGTTTGTGTGTTTTGCCTGGATACCCTATGCAAGAAACAATGAGTTGAGTTATTATAGCTTTATTAGTCAAATTTAAGTGAGACAGAGAAAGAGTCTGTATTTCTTGGACAAAGAAGTGTTAATATTTGAGTTAATGCATGTATCGTTGACTGTGAGCATGCGGATGTCAGGCTATTTCTCTGCTCACATCCTCCGCCTTGTTTTTCTCATTAGTAAAAGCGGACCTTGTTCGTCATTATGCTGTGATGGTCGGTTCCTACTGTGCAAATGTCACCACAGTCCCTGTTTCACCTCTGTCTGCTGCCTGCTATCCCCTCTGACACCTCTGGGACCCTCCCTGCCCTTTCTCTGACAAGGAACCATGGTGATTACACTCACACACAGAGTTACGCATATTGGATTGCACATGTGCACACAAAAACACAGAAGAAACACTGACAAAAACATCCACATGATCACTATAAATGACACCTATTATACTATGTAGCATATTGTACTTTTGGTTGGACACTGATTTACATACGCCACTCTAATAGCCTTCTCTTGAACAATGTAGAGCACACCATGTGCATTCTGCATGGTAATCGGTTGGATGCTTTTTAACTGGATAATTGGGACAGCAGTAGCTCAGTTCAGACCAGTCATAATGTGTGTGGACTGGTAGCTGGAGAGGTGCCAGATGTGTTTTTACTGCAATACTGAAGGCATGAATTTAAAAGCATGAATTTTCAGCTGGATGATGTCAGCAACAAAGAAGGGATGGAAAAGATAAGGAAGGACAGACAGAGGGAACATTGAGTAATAAGGAGCACCAAAACTGTCATTCAAATCATTTGTGTGTTTTCTGGAATCTACTGTGCTCCCTTTGAATGTCAAGTTTACTACACTTATAGGCTCCAAGAGCTTTATAACAACGCCCACAGTCTGATAACAGTAAATGGTAATGTCACCACTGATGTTAGCCTGGCAATGACAATAAAGAAAAAAATAGAAGCAGCACATATTGTCGCAATGGCACTTGCATCCTGGCATTGGCTAATTCTACATCTGTCCACTGCCGATGCACTATCCACAACCCGGATGAGTAAGTAGTATAAATTAGGGTATTAGCACAATACAGCAGTGTAGGAAATTCACAACCAACATTTATAATTTTTGTAGGTTTTGTTCTTTCATTAAATCCTTGTGGAAGAAAAATGGTGTACATTGGCAGTTAGTCTACAATTTGTTAATGCAAAGTTCTAACTTGTCAATAATCACAACAACCATTCATGCGTGACAATGAGTTCAACATTCGAAAATTTACTATAGCACGTCAGCCTTTTTTTAATGCCCCACCCTATCCAGGCTTTGATTGTTCACAAAAAGTGACAGAAGTGACGGCGTTCGCATTGGCTTTATGAAAAGTTGAACATGTTTCAACAAAAGGCACCCGATAAGGTTGTCCTTAATTCCTTGTTTTCCCGGCAAAATCCCTTGATACTTTCTCTTTTCTCTGCTGTGTCACACAAACGATTAGCACCTGGGCCCTAAACTACCAAGCAGGATTTGATGTTAGCGAGGTTACTTCAGGATTGAAGACTGAAGTAATAAAGCTGTGTACTTGTACTAAAAGAAGGCTAAAATTGTTATACACACTGTAAGAACATGTCTAAGCAACACATTAAGTTAATGGAACACACAAATGTAATTATAGTTAGATCTACTTCAGTTTATGCATGTAACGATATGACAGAGATATTATAAGCCTGTCAATTTACACATTCACACAAACAGCAATTTTTTTGTCAGCTGTCTTTCCTGCATGTGGCAACTGCAGTGGTGTTGTTTGGTCCTGGATTATGTGATGACATCATCGATTAAAAATACAGGGTCAGACATATGGGTAAATAAATACCACAACATTAAAAGTTTAAGTTCAAGTATGCCTTATGTGCAGAGAGTTAAGCAGAGAGATAGCAGAGGGTACGAAGGAAAATTTAGATCTGTTTGTTTTGGCTGGTGGCTGACTGAAGCGGGAACCAGAAGGCAGCATCTTAAATTCTGCATGCAGGGGGTCAGAACTATCAGACATGATGGATTTTTTTAACCACGTTTGTTGTACAGTTGATGATTTTGCTGCTAACTTTATTTACCATTGCTAATGTGTTTTTTTCCTTTTTAAACTAAGAGACGCATACCAGCAAATACATGAAAAAGTAAAGACAGACTCCATAAAAGATTTATAAAACAATGTCATCAGGGATCTCTCCACTTGAAACTTCGCTAGCTTTCTCCGACAGAATAGACATTGCTGACTTTTCTTACTCAGCATGTCTGTGTTGAGTTCAAAGGACAACTTATTATCAATGATGATTCCCATATACTTGTACGACTCAACAATTTCAACCTCTTTTTCATCTATAATCGTCTTTTCAGGAGTTGGATGGTGACGTCTAAAATCAATGCACATGTCATTTGTCTTTGTGACATTTAAGTCTAAAAAGGCTACTTTGCACCAGTTTAAAAAATAGGGTAGTACAGGGCGGTGAGATGTTTCAGTGGTGTACATTAAACTTACTATGACTGTGTCATCTGCAAACTTTACAATGTAGTTATTGGTCAGTTCACTATGGCAGCAGTTAGTGTACATGATGTTGAAAAGTGGAGAGAGCACAGCCTTGAGGGGAGCCGGTTGATGTCACTGATACTCCAGAAAGATGTCCATTTACTCTCACTCTCACTATTTAGCAACTTCTTAACTATTAAATTAAAAGTAAAATCAAGTCATTTAATTTATGCGAAACTATTACATGGGACCATTTTTCCAATTAGATTTGATAGTAGAATTATATTAATAAGATTATTTTTTAGTTTATCATATTCTTTTCCTTTCAGCATTTGTCATGTAAGAACAGTCTGCTGCCAATAGCAAGCAGAGAGAAGGAGAAGAAACACCTGGTTGCTAAAGGGAGTTGAGTGTGCTTGACTCAGAGAGTTGATCAAAGTCTAGCTTCTGGGCAGCATGCCCTTGCCGTAGTTTGGTTCTTGCCTTCCATCTTGTTCATCTCGGCAGTGAAGCGGCTGCTAAGAGCAGAGTACAGAAGACAAGAGACCTATGGGGGGGAAACATTGCTGAGAGTGTCTGCAGCCACCGAAGAGTTCAACTGGAGTAAAGATTTAGATATCACTGAGTTCAATGAGAGAAGAGGCTTATATAGATACAACTGGATTATTTTCTGTGTACTTCCAAGGCCTGGGAGACTTGTATGTTTGGAATGACTGACTCTACCTGTTAAAGTCTGTTAAAAGCACAGTGCTTAGCCACATCAGTCAGAACATAACCAAGCTACCTCCTTGTATGTGATTTTACGAGTGTACAATGTGGTTAAATTATTTTATCATACAGGTGAACAACTGAAAATATACTTCCCTATAACGCAGGGCTTTTAAACTTAAGACAACTTAAACAGAGCACACCCTTTCTCTTTCCTTAAAGCTGCACTAATCAAAATTTTTATATTAACAATGGTTCGCATAATAATGTGCAATGTGAAAGGAGCTGTTTGTAATGAGGAACCCAAAAGGAATTATAACCCCAACAGTTGTCAGAGTTAGCTCTACACTGCGTTTTAGCATCTTTGAGCTCATTGTTTTGGTTTAACGTTTTAGTTCACTCTCACTGTTCTGATCAATGCTGTTTCCAGACGTAGCAGTTGTCAGTGATAACGCTCTGATAAATCCACTGTACACCTGCCCAGCACCAAGTGGTGGACAGACGCAGTTAGCAAGTAGCTGGTGAACATAGTGGAGCATTTAGGTGGTATAGAACGTTATTTATGTTTAAATAGGTACCTCTTTTCTGATATATTTGCCATTACACCTTTATAGGGTGATACTATGTCAATGTTATGTTTATAGCTTAAGTGGTCAAAAGAATGAATGAATGTGAAATTAATTATTTATTTGTTGCCACCAGAGCAACTGAGCATAGAGTAAGTCCCATAAAATGAAGTGGACACAATATATAAACACTAAGGAAATCATTGATTACATTCAGAAGGAAACATTGATGATCTTACAATAACTTATTAATAGTGCTCCTTTGTATTATGCTGGTGGCCCATGTTGTCAATATTGTGTGTTATCTATGACAATAACATCCAAATTATGTTGTTACTAGCAGTAATGACTATGTCAGAATCTGTTGCACTTGCTGGGGGTCAATTGTCCCTTCAATAGTGAACATAAAGAAAAGAATGACAAAACAATGAGCCCTACATCTGTTTAATGGTGTAAGATTTTGTATAAGTCATTTAACCTTTCACCTCCAGGCAATTATGAATTTCCTTGCAATGTTTAATCAATGCAATTGATTGCTGTCGTTAGGTCTGTGTTAATTGGACTTGTCAAAAGACATAATCCTGGTCACCGTGTGGCTGTGTCTGCCCAGGAGAGGTTTATCATCAGGGATCAGAGCTGAATAGTAATGAGGGAGTATGGGCACAGGAGATAATGCCAGAGAAGTGTGTGCTGTGTTGTATGTGCATGTGTGGGTAGTCTGTGTGTTTGGAATTTAAATGATGTCACCACCTACTGCGGAGTACACTATTGTTCACAAACACAATGCACCCTCTTCACACTTTCTCTGTTTTTGTGTCTTTGAGTGTGTGTGTGTGTGTGTGTGTGTGTGTGTGAGTGTGAATATTTTTATATTAACAGTGGATGTTAAAGGAGTCTCTCATAGTGTTGAAATGAAAGAATTATCACCCAACTGTGTGGTTACCCTCAGCTCTATGGAACATTAAAAACATTTTTAGCTCATTGTTTTGGTTTGCTAGCCCGCAACTCTACTGTTTTGATGAAGTCGCACTGCCCTTATCAGTGTCATCTGTAGCATCAGGCAGCAAGCATCAGCAAAACAGCACAGACCCTCTGTACATAGACAGACACACTTAATGACTAGCTAAGCATGTTGGAGCATTTAGCATTTAAAGAGCCAGATCTTCTCAGGAGTTGGTGGAGACCAAAATAGAGCTAAAAGGAGAATGATTGTTGAATTTCATCAGGTGGCCAGAAACATGACTCCAAATTCATGCTTATATTGCTCTGTGTCAGCTGGATGTGTAAATAAACAACAATTTGCTAACAAGTTTGCTGCCCCCAAGTGACCATCATTTACTCTGTTATTGAAGGTTCAAAGCCAGGGATAAAGTGTTTAGGTGACAGAAAAGGTTGGGGTTAGGTATGTAGTGGATTTGGTTAACATTAGGTATGACTCCAGGGAATAAATAAAAGTGCAATGTCCCAATTGAGAAAACAAGTGTGTGTCTATGTGAGTGTGTAGGACAATATTATATAATAGTATGAGCATACATCTGCTGAACAAGGGGAATGTTGACTGTGTAAGTCTACAGCATCACTGGGGAGGTATATTGACCACATACACACACACAGGGAAAAATACAGAGAAACATGTACACACAAATTGATTTTCTTTTTCAATTACTGTTAGTTATGGATTGATACTACTTAATGAACGTCGTCTTTTGCTATTGTGTTATAGGCTCAATTACTTCCTTTGTGTAAGAGAACATTGCTGATATTTTTGTAGTTTTCGCTGTGAGATGATCCACAGGTTGAGCCAGAGCCGATACTCATATGATTCTATCATTTTATTTACCTAATTTACCATTTCGTCTTCAGGCTTTGGTGTTGCAATACTCTCTCTTCTCATTTACATAGACAAATCTCCCTCTCTCTCTCTCTCTCTCTCTCTCTCTCTCTCTCTCTCTCTCTGCTCTTGTTGGCTCACACACACACATACACACACACACACACACACACACACACACACACACACACACACACACACACACACACACAAAATAGCACGTTCATGACTGAAATCTGATCAGGGGTCCTCAAACCCAGCTTCAGCTGCGGGGCCTTAAAATCAGATCTAACCATCCATCATGCTTGATAGCACATCACACATAACAGCTTGACAGCACACAGAGAGATGGAGAGAATGGGGGAAAATGTGAGATGGCTATAGAGGGAGAGAGAGAGTATTAAAAATAGCAAGGGAGGGAGAGTCGTAGGGAGTGTAAGAAAAAAAAAAAAACAAGGGAGGGGGGGCATCAACCTTTACTAATCAATATCCATTTCCCAGGGCTGTCATGTTGTTGCGAGAGTGACTGTTGCATTACCAAACAGAGAACGTCTGAGCCTAAATAAAATATCACCTTCAATCCAAACCATCCCATTCATCTTCATTTAACAAACACTCAGCTTTTGGCAATACCTTTTTATGCACCCTCTTTGCCATAGTCAGAATGACAGGGCCTGGCACTAGCATTCGAGAACATGATATTGTTGCACTGCACAGTTCAGACTGTGGGATGAATTGCAACATCCAATTGAATTTACAGTTTATGACTCACTGGGGGGACTTTTATAATACATGACTATGAAAGTAAATACAAAGAAGGGCTAGAAAGAAGTGTGTTGTAAAGTTTCTTATGCAGTGCTTTCCAGAGATTAGGAATATTCTATGTATATATTCGACAATGAAATAAAAATGTAAGACGCACACAATTGTGTCTATGTACTGTAAGTGTCCTAATGATGCTAAATCAGCATAGAAATCGTTTTTTCGCGTACGGCAGCATATCTGTCTGTGCATATCCACAAGTCTAGACTGACAGCTGACCTTATCAGCAGAAAGCAGGACCTAATTTGCGTGATGATAAGTGAGAAAAACATGTGAAAGCACATATTGGCTCTCCTCTCTCGTCACCCCTCTTGCTCTTTTATCCTTTTGCTCTCTATTCTTCCTCCTCTCTCTGTCTGTCAGTCTACGGAAAGTATTAAGTAAATCATCTGACTGTGTATCAAATGCAAAAAGAACAGTGTAATCTCATTACTAACGTACAGCTGGTTTCCCTGATTCTCACGGCTCGCTATCAATGCACTCTTGGTTTTCTGAGTGTGAGGAAGGGAAAGGAAAGGCTTGTTTGCATTTTTGTCTACACAGTTATCTCTCTGTGTTTTGGATTCCAGACTGAACTGGATAAATATGCATCTTAGTGTGGATGAGAAAAAAACGAGCTTTTGGAAAAAGGTTGACTTGAACCATTTCTTGGGACCTTCAACCCCCTCTCTGATTACTCATTTTAAATGTCAGTATAATTGGTCAAACCCGGAATTGACATTTTTAGTAAAATAACTTTGATATAAAAAGTCTAAATGGAGCCAAATTTAAATTCTAGTTGTGCTTGTTTAGATATTTGTCTTAATGGAACGGAAGTATAAAATAGTGATTTGGTTGAGACTCACAAATGCTAACTACCTACCAATTAAGATGTTGTATCATATCATATCAAGGATAGCATAAAGGGACAGAATGGAGGTTAATAGCCTGAAAGAGGAAGTCATTGTCCTATTGTTTAGGTGTCCATTGTTTATGGAGATATTTGTTTAGGCGTTTCAGTTTAGACAGACATCATTAGCGAAAATACCTGAAAACGCTTGTGTGGATGCATGTCGCATGTCGCATGTCGTTTTCCCTCGTAAACTGTGTTTTCCATGTGGACATAGTCTGAGAAAGAAAGCAAAATAGAAAAGAAAAGAATCTTGTGTGGGGAAAGGTCTCGTGTCATCTCATTTGTCTGTCTTTGCCCTCTCCTCGTCTCTCATGGCATCCTGTGGCTCTGTGCTCTGATCTTTGGAGCCGTGACAGGAGGCTGATCCTCAGAGCTGTATCCACTTCAAACACTGAGGCAAATGACCCGCTACAGCACGGGAGGATAGCACACAGGATTATATGCATGCAGGCACACACCTACAGCACACACAGAGCTATATGAGTGCTTGGGATGTCTTAACTCGTCCTTTGGGTCTGCCTGAAATGTCATTTCCTCTAGCAGGTGCTAACAGTCCAGTTCAGCCTCTAACCCAGCCTGGGGCCAGAGCCTTACAGTGGGATACTAATGATCTCTCTGCTCCAGTCTATCCCTCCTTCTCCATCCATCATTCTCACACATGTTTCTCACTTCCTCTATTACAATTAGAGCCCAACAGAGAAATCGGCATCCATTACCGACCGATACGGACTAAATGCAGATAAATCAGTATTGGTGTTTATAACAGCCGATAAATGACAATTACAAAAGAAAACGGAGAGACGGAAGACAGATCCTTCAATCATGTTATGAGTGTTGTTGCATTGTTTGTCCACCAGATAACACCCTGCGATGTTTGGTATTCCACAAATCTTGATGATGTGATCAGCTGGACTTTTGGACGATTTATAACTATATAATTTAAAAAAAATTATACTGCATTATGTCATGTTATCTTGGTAAATGTGGGATAATCTTTGTTTATGTTATATGTTCCTGAAAAGAAGCAAAATGAAAGAATATCAGCCGATATATCGGAACACTGGATTTTAAAATCCTCAAATACCAAAATAGGTATCGGTCAGGCTCTAATTACTATATCTCCCTCATTTAATGTACTGCCTGCACTTTTGATTGCATCTCTTTTATAATTGTGCACGTCAGTACCTGCACCTGTTTAGTATTCTTGCTTATGAGCCTGTCCATAATTGTGCTCACAGCTGCACATTTGCAGCTGAACACATCTTTGTAAACCCACTGTCCATTAACATTGTGTTTACTGTCTCTGTGTCATTAAGAACCGCGGACGTGTGTCCTAGTAAAAGACTAGGACATAAACTGAAGTGATGTAGCTACAGTCAGATTCACATTATTCTCTGTTCTATTTCCATGGCTGCCAGGGTGCCTAAAAGCCTTCATAAATTACACTGTTATTTGGGTCAAACCTCTGTTAGTAAGCACATGGCTGATTTAGAGCCTCAACTGCCTACCCTTAGTTCTGTATTTGTGCTTTATATGTGTGTGCACTTAACCACACACACACACACGCACAAACAAGCGTTGTGTTGTAATGGTATAAACAACAACAAAAATTAACATTCATTGATCACACAGAATATGTCCAAGATTTAGACAGAGAGAAAGGCTCGAATGTTTCTTTATTTTTAGTAGAGTTTGAGTCAGCACTTGCACACTGTTTTAATAACCCATCTTGTGTGGTCAAAAATCAACTGTCACAGTATGTGTGCTTACTGCTAGTGGTTATGGATCGTGTTTTTGTGTGTATTTGTGTGTGCATAAGTCAGTGTGCCTCCAAAGTTGCTGTTAGTTTTCCATGACATTTTACAAACCATGTGATTGTGGTTATACACAACAAAAACCCACCAACGGTTTTTCTGTTAAACTTGTGCTTTGGCTGTCCTGCTGTATATGTCCAATCTTTATTTTCAGCACTTTTCCCCAAGCAAGTCTAAGTACTGTGTTTTTGCATTTGGTTGCTAAATGACAGGTTTAGTTTAGTTTCATTTAATTCCAAAACAATCGTGGAAAAGTTCGATTGTTATTACCTGAAAATAAGATGCCAATATTTCTTATAACCACAGGTGAAACTTCTTTATCCAACCATTACCCATATATTTTTATGTTCAAAACTTTAACTTTAGTTATGCAGCACAGGAGTACACTCCATGAAAACAAGACCACAGCCATGTTAGTGGCTCTGTGAGGCACAGTTATACTTCGTGCTACATGTCAAAGTCACAATGCTAATGTGCTCACAGTGACAGTGCTAACATACTGATATTTAGCAGGTATACTGTTTACCATTTTCACCATCTATGTTTTGCGTTTGAGTATGCTAAGATTTGCTCATCAACACTGAACAAAAATTACAGCTAAGACTGATGGGAATGCCATTGGTTTAGCAAGTATTTGGTCATAAACCAATGTATTGGAGAAATAAAAATCTTGACCTGATGATAGAGGAACTGGAATATTTCAGTCTGGACCAAAGTGTTGGACCGACTACTAATTTCTACAGGCCTTGAGATGTGAAAATCCACTGGAGATCCTCAATAATGCATGGTTTTCACAGTGTTCTTATTGTTCCTGAACAACACCTAACAACAGAGGTCCTGAGGTGACCAAAATACTTTGTGTACTTCAGTTTGATGCCAGCAGAACAAACACAGTAATTGCTAAAATTCAAATGAATATTTACAAGTGCCTCAGATGGTCCAATAGATTTGCATATGTAGAGCCAAATGTCTTGGTTAGGTTATTGACCCTTGACTACCAAACCTCCCCCTCATCAACTTCAACTCATTGACCAGCCTGTCACACATGCTGGTCGATCCCTTAGTTTTTCTTCTATTCTACAATTTATTGTTTTATTTTTTTACTTGTTATATATGAGTGGGTTTTTCCACGGTTACAAAATTTTGAGGAATTCTTTCCATTTCTTTTGCACAATGTGAACCTTACTCATACCCTGTAATTTCCTAAACACACCTACGCACAGATAAAACAACAACAGCACCACACACCCACTCCAGAGGCCGTCGCCAATCAATCCCAAGGGGACATGCCCACTTGTCAATGGCAGTTATTATGTAGATGACAAACAGGCTGGCGGAATACGAGGTGCAAGGAGGGCAGCATGGTAAAGAAAAATTGGTCTTAAAATAGTAAAAACAAAACCAGGAGATGACCATATGTGTCTGTTTTTTTGTTTTTGTTTGTAACAATCCAGACTCTAGACACAGCCAGAATAATCAGTGTTGTACACAGGACAGGAGCTAGCTCAAAGTTCCCTTCACGCTGATTAAAATGAGCTAGCTCACGTTCATAGTTTACAATTTAGAATTTTGAACTACATTCCAACACAGTCCAAAAAATGAACTAGTTCACATTCATTTCATTTCATCTCCCGTTTTTTTTTTCCCTTTACAAAATGCTTTGAGTTTGACCCTTTTGTTAATGATTTCTTGTGATCATCATTCACTTGCAGATATTTCCCAGGAGTGGTCGGATGCTTGAACTCGATGTGTCATTTCAAATTGCAGATTTTGCTGACGTTCGAACTTGAGACAGGTGTAGTTTAACTGAGTTATTAACCCTATTGTTCATTAGCTGCAAACTACTCTACTAGTAAACTAAAAGTTATGCTACAGAAAAAGGTCTTGTGAATGCAGCCTAATTGCTCAATGTTACAGAAAATTGTTGACATAAACCATTGGTCTGTATCTTCACCAGCCAAAATATTACATAGTAACCTGAAATAACCACATTTATGATGGACCGTTAGCTGCCGCCACTATGCTTCTACACCTCTGTTTGGTTAGAAAACATCTCCTATGGATCCACCAACAGTAAAACATCTTTTCCCAGCTCAGAGTCAGCTCATGGAGGGGATGTTGCAGTTTTGAGGCTCTTCCCCGTAACATCAAAGCTTGATTGATTGCACTTGAAGAGCTGTGTTTGATTATACAGGATAGGAAACACACGTAAACATGTGGTGTGTAAAAAAGAACACTCATGTCTTTCCTCCACACATGCATGTGTACACACAGGCAACAGGCACAGGATATCATGCAGTGTACTGCAATGAACTGCCACACAAAGGGTTTATAATGGGATTTCACAAAAGAATAGAACTAGGCCTTTACATTTCTAAGTAGGAAGACGTTAGCAGTATGTTTACACTTAAATAAATACAGCAATATCACCCCATATGAGTTACTGAGTGCTGCATGGCCCAACATTTAGATTTTCATCTTCTTTTGAGCGAGAGCAAGTTTGTCTTTGGTCAGAGTCCCTCTTGAGTCATCCAATAGCAGTTCAGCATGTCACGTCTGCCAGGCATTAAACAGTGATTTCAACATCTGTAAGGGATTATGTGGTCAATATTATCTCAGTCCCTCCAAACCCAAGTTTTTCTTTACCTTTTTTTCAAACTCAAACACTGTTTTTCTCCTCCAAATCTGTTACTGATTTTAGGTGGTGACAGCTGTCCAATACAGGCAGTATTCTTGCTGATTCTCTTTTTCTTGTTACCTGTTTGACTTGAGTCAAACATTGTAATTGGAAATACAGTATCCAGTACAGTTTTTAGCTTATTTGGTGACAACAACAATGGACGGATTATTGAAGTTGTTTTACATGTCTTTGCAGTCCTTTTACGTCTCTTTGTAGTTGTTTTGTGTCTGTTTCAGTGACATTTCGCAGGTGAACAAGAACTTTCAGGGGCTGCTGTTGGTTTAAAAACGGCACCTGCTCTTCACTATTAAGTGTTTTGGTTATCTAATGCTGGCTGAACAAATCGTTTCATCACTACAGAGTCTGCTGCATGAAAAGGTGCTTTTTACATTCACCCTTACATCAAATATGTGGGCTTTTAGAAAACGGAAACAACAGAATAAACTGGAAGGCAATCCTGGCACTCCATAATATAAGAAAGAGAAAAAGGAAGGAAATATTAAAAAGCCTCCGTTATACTGGCGAAATCATTAAAAAAGCCTACATGTTTTGACCCTCAAAGTCTTTATCACGGCTTCAAACAAACAGGTGTGCCAACAACAATGGATGGATTAAGACATGGCATGTTTTGCATCTCTTTTTGTTATCAGTTTGAGTCTGTAGTCATTTTGCTTCTCTTTGTAATTGTTTGCATCTCTTTGAAGTTGTTTTGCATCTCTTCGTCTTGTTGTGCATCTAGATTCTGGATTTATCACTAGTTGCTTTTAAAAAAAGTTGCTAAGTTAACAACACTGTGTGTGTGTGTGTGTGTGTGTGTCAGGTGCTCACAGGGTGTGTGTGAGTGGGTGGAAAAGCTAAATTTGTCACAAAAGATTCAGTGGTTTTATGGGCTCATAATTCATATTGGGCCCCTGTTCCTGTGCTAGGTAGCCCCGTTCAGTAGTCTATCCATGCCAACAAAAGCATTTCACCAAAGTCTTTTTCACCAAATTCACATTACCTTAGTTTTTATCACTCATTTCCACTGTAATAATATAATAACCTCCACCTATCTGGCATCAAATTGACACCAAAAAAAATGGCAAGAATAGTTTCCACATACAATCAGACCCAGGTGTGTTATCTTTATCGTTGTTTAACCATTCGTCTTTCCTTATTGTATTATCTGTCCTAACAAAAAATTGCACAGATCAAATCACAGCTTGGTCAACATCCATTTTCCTGTTCCACGGCATGCACAAGAACACACATACACAGAGACCATGACGCATATATACACCCAGGGTGGCGTCTCATTCCCGTGGCTGATGAGAGCGGGCATGATGGGAGTGAGGCATGTAATGTGATTTATAGAGCTGGGCTCACTTTTCAAATTCAATCAGGAACTTTGATTACTGATGAAAATTTGAGACAGGAAATCGCTTTGATAGCAAAACTAAAACCTCATGAGACAGAAGAGCCCTGATGTATGCATGTGTGTGTGGACCGTGAAACACTGAGCCTGCCTGAACTTGTCCATATTTGATTAGAGAGGACACATGCAATGCAATCAAGAGCGACAAAGCAGGAACTTCAGCAAATTTAACCAATGACTGATGAAATCTTTCCTTCTAGTTCAGATGTTATCTACTTTCTTTTTGTCTGTCTTTTTGATGCTCACACCGCTTACTCACTGACGCATGACCATCTGTTTTGGTTTTACAAGCATTATGAACATACAGATGTAACATTTGCACATCTATGGACACTCACATGTACACATATGGCTGACCCTGCAGAGGTCACCATGGATCTATAGTTGTTTGGTCTTGTGTTATTTTAATGTCTGCTGTAGCACATGAGTGGACACTCAAACCCACACCTGACAACATGACAGAGGGGCCCAATTACTATTCTCATGGGGGGGACAGAGAGAGAGAGAGTGTGTGTGTGTGTGTGTGTGTGTGTGTGTCGTAGAGAGAGAGCGCAGAGAAGTGGAACAGAGAGAAAGGTAGAGATAGAGAGTAAGAGACAGAGTGCTTGTGCATATATGTGATACAAACATGACAGGCTCATCAGTCACCAATGACCTTTTAAAGTATTCTCCATGGGGACACCTGACCTTTTCACATGATGCCAATAGCAGCTGCATGATGAATCAATCGCCTAAGCCGTTGGCTCCCAGTAGCCTCCGTGTTATCCAGAGTAAATATGTGAGATGACATTCTCCCTGTTGAGACACCTGGAGACAAAAGCCCGAAGTTATGGATTGGCCTTTAATCGTGAAAGGAAATCCGGTGGTGATAGCAGTGCGACAGAAAGCGGCAATGGACCTCAAAGAGAGGGCTGCATGTGGAGAAAACTTTTGGATGGATGTTGGGTTGGCGGTAGGGGAAATTAGAAAGCTATGTGAAGAGGAAAAAGCAAAGAGAGGGGAGATAATGGGGGTAGTTGAGGTCAGAATACTAGCCACAACCTTTCCGTCTGTCTGGAGAAAAATGGGGATGCACGAGGCCAACTGAAAGATTAAGAGGAGGGCAGTAGGAGGAGATAGTGAGGAAATGGAGAACAGGCCCTGAATTTTTGTGTCTAGCCGTCTGTCTGTGTATGTGTGTGAAAGAGAGATGGAGGGAGAGAGCGATAGGGGAATATGGAGCCTAATATGATGGACTAAATGAGGTGTAATGGCGGTAACATAGAGTGACAGCAACTGGGCCAGTGCATTAAGGGGTTAACCAAGGCCAGAAGTCACTGACCTTCCCCCTCTCCTGAGACAGAATTATCTCTCAGTAAGGAACACACACACTACACACACACACTGATAATGAAGATGTGGTTGCAGGATGGCCATATTTTGCCATTCAAGAATGTTGTGATGGGAATTTCGCCACCACAATCACCATTAAAGCAGTGCCGGGGACAAATGAGACTACCCTTGAAGTTCCCAGCTATTCACTGATTTTCTGCAAGACTGGTCAGAAGCTCACCAAAACAAAATTTGATACCTTCAGGCTTTGTTACACAGCAAAAAATAATTAAGCAAGGGCTTCATAAAACTTTCATATAAAGGCACTTTCAATTTTATATTGTCATATTGTGCAAGTCCCAGTGTAATTTTACTATGTAATTGTGCAAGTGAATAAGTGTATTTCTGGTGTGTGTGTGTGTGTGTGTGTGTGTGTGTGTGTGTGTGTGTCTGAGAGACAGAAAGAAAAATAATGTGTGAAAGAAAAAGACACTGCAGGCTCCAGGTGAGAAATTAGAAATATTAGCATATTTATTACAGCAACATGAAAGACATTAGAATGTCTACACCCTTTACAACAAGCAACGCAGAGGAAACTAGCAGGAGGACAAATAAGCATTGTACGGTGGCCAAAGAAAGAAAGAGAGGAGGAGAGAAAGAGACAGAGAGCTGAAGGTCTCGAGAATGAGAGTCACTCATAAACATTTACAATACAGTAGGGAATGGAGGACAAACGCTGTATTTTAGTTCAAGCAAACCGATCCACATAGCTAACTTTGATAGAGTGAATAGTGACACAAACCTGGGATTTTGGCAGTTTAAACTGAAGTGTAGGTATGATCCATGTATTCTTAAAATCTCTAAAGTGGGAGTGTTGAATAAGCTTGTAAAAAGGGAAGACATTTTCGCAATGTACCCATACTTTTTGGAATTTTGCACATGAAAAAAAAATAGCCTATCAAATTTTAAGCTAACCACATCCATAAACTGCATTTGTTTTTGATCAAAAAATATCTCTTGACCTAAGATAAATAAAACAATTCTGTCAATTTCAATCAGTGGCTGTAAGATTTATTATAATATTTTCAGAACAAAATGACTTTGTGAAGGTGAAATTGGAGGGGGTCTCTTGGATGTTACAAAACCAGGGTGTTGATGTGAGGTCATCTTAAGAACACAGATAAATACTACCTGTACATACACTTTACTCTTAATATCGCCTCTATAGGGCAACAGAAAAGAACAATAGCTCACTAAATAAGGCATCTAAAAGGCCAGCGGTCATGGGTAGTCCGCTAGAGTGAAATCATAGAGTTAGCAAGAGTAGAATGTACAGATGGTCCAAATTGTATTGTATTGTATTTTTGTGTGTGGCATATTCGATAAAACAGTGCATTGGCAAATGTATTTATCTCTGGATTATATTTTTTTAGCTGTACATTTATTTGTATGCCATTTGTATTCAAACATTTTTCTGTGACACGGTAAAAAGCCTTATTGTTCTGCAAAGTAGTCTGCTGCCCACTCCGGCCCGCCTCAACTGACAGTTCACTAAGCTCGGCCTCCCTTAGGGCCGTGCCCACCAAAGCGTTTGGGAGCACTGCGTTTTGCAATGGGAGCACCGTGTTTTTTCAAGCTGGTAAAAAAGCCACGAGCGTGAGGAGGCGCTGAACGTCTTTTCCGCGCTGGGCGCTGAGTGCTGAGCGTTTTTTTCCAGTCGCCGAGAGTTGAAAAATGTTCAACTTTGGGAAAAAACGCTGCGTTTGTCACTGTCACTTTTTACCCAGCCGTCCAATCACAGTGCAGGAGGGGCGGGACAAACACCACACCGAGCACATCTGATCTTGAACGAAACGATGTGCCTCCTTGCAGAGGTGTTTCCTCGCCCGCATAATCTCATGATCCCGCGTACTGTGCTCACATGTTTCAGCCTTCTCTTCATGCAGAGCAAGGGCCAGAGCAAGTAGGACTGCATGCTTTGTGGTGACATTTTTACATTCACTAAAATTAAGTAGGCTACCCTACTTGCAGCACATCGCCTCCATGGAAATTATGTATCATAGCAACCACAGCGTCTTGAAAAAAAACACTGCGCCTCCAAAATGCGCCCTAGCGCTCCCAGCTAGGCGTTTTCAGAACAGCAGCAGGCGTTTTCAGCTGGCAAAAAACGGTGGACACGGGGCCTTAGTTATTTTAGCTACGCCTGTCAAGCTTTCCATTCTAGAATGGCACATAATATAGAACCAATCACAATGTTTGTTTACAATCACTTCCGGGTAGAAAACCCATGTGTCATCTCTTATTAATAACACTTTTACTAACGTTGGCAACCAACCTGTCGGGCCACAGAAAATGAAAGCTTAAGCTTACGCAAAACTAGTCCGACCGGTAGTGAGGTGTCGCTGTTGATGTAGTTTGGTTTATCAAAGATGCTAGCAAAGCAACACAGTGCATAAAATCAGCATAGCAGAAACATGAGACAGTTAAGATAAATTCAAATTCAACTCAACTGCCATTTGCTTACTCAGAAGTAACTGGAGTTGCACAGTTACCATAAATTATTTGTGATTGGTTGATTTCAGGGTAGGTAAAGGACATACTTATTATTATTATTATTATTTCTAGCCACCAAATAAGAAAACGTTTATGGCTAAAATGACACCTGTTTTAGTAGATGTAGCTCGTTAGCTAAACTAGTTAACCTAACTTTAGCTCCAGGAGTTGGTTGAAAATGCTCTCTGGCTGACTTTTTTTCAGTTTCCAGCTCACTTGCTGTAGAATGAAAACCCTGTAAAAAGGGACTTCAATGTTCACATGATGGCTACATAGGCCTGTCGCGATATCCGCAAAATTGATCAAGCCTACCACGAGGATAGCAAGCACTGCAACAACCGCAATCTTCATATTGTACACTTCAGGGGGTGTTGAATTAATAAATGAGTGCTTCAAAATTTCCACAACCGTAACAAGCTCTGTAACTTCAAGGATGGTTCAAGGATGGATCGCCATGGGCTGTACATGACCCGACTACAAACTCTGAAGCTGTAAGTGTTTTGTGTTGTTTTACTGTTTATTTTAAAGGTTAGCTAACTTGGCGTTAGCATATTGTGTGGCTAATGTGGCAAGCACGCTCAGCGATGTTGGATTAATGTTGTGACCCAGAGGCACAGTCCAGAGAAACTGTGGACAGTAAGCCTCATTTGAATCTCACTAACTAAGGAAATTTAGTTACTACAGCGCAGTGGTTAGTTGTGGACAGCCATTCTGTTCCACACCGGCGCGCTATGAAAATTGACTTGATAGACATGCCCTGAAGGTAATGATATAGCAACGTCTGAAAAAGACACGGTCAAACTACAAAAGGTGTTTGCTTGGAAATGTTGTTGACTAGCACGCAACAGCTAGCTTGCTCAGACCATAAAGCTGCTGTTAGCGGTTCGCTGTGCAGTGAGGTGACAGATACAGACATTCTTACTCTGCTATATGGCACCAATTTACTTCATTGATGAAAAATGCGATAATACCGCATACTGTGCTGTTGAGCCCGAACATATTGCCGTGGTGGAAATTACTTCACCGCGACAGCCCTATGGCTACATGATATGGTGCTATAACACAGAGGCTAAAGCTGAATGTCCCAACATCCTCACCACTTGCTGATACACATAGAAGACTTAAAAATTAAGAAACATAGTATAGTTATTGTATTACAGTATAGAGTTAGTCCTAATATAAATATGATGACCACTGTTCTTAAGTTCCTGTTTGTCTGCACAGCTTCCATATTGTTTTACCTTATTTATATTTAAGTGACACTTTTAACATAACAAGAAAACATGCTTTAAGAATGAGAACAAAGCGATATGTTGGCAAATGTAATGCTATCTCTAGTTATGTAGGCTGAGGTTGCTGGAGTTTTTCCCCAAATCCAATAGCAGAACAGAACTGCTGAAGACCGGCTTCAACTTAGTGGGGAGATATAACAAAGTGGTAAGATTAACAGAATTTGTTAATTGATTATGTGCACCTTGGCCTTAGAAGTAATACTCGGTTACTACTGTAGCAATTGCAGCTTACATTAGTAACGCACTGTTTAATCCATTCCTTGCACATTTGTTGTTCTATATTGGGGTTTGGAAAGGCTCAAAAACGTTACCAGCCACCAAACTATTTAAATGCTGGGTAACACTCTACATGCACATCGTTTCAACGTGTGGAGAAATGCAAAGCTTGACAGGTCTGCCATTCCTAGTTACGGTCGCTAAGCTATGATTGGACAATTTCTGCTTCGGGAAAGGGTTTAGCAAATCCTTATTTGTGATGTCAGTGGACAGAGATTAGATCTGAGGACTTCTCTTACCCCAGCCTCCCTCCTTCCATCCCTTCTTCACCCAAACAAGCATTTTAACAATTTGTGTTGTAGGTGGACACAGGCTTAAGTACATGTAATTACTGTTTTAGGGATATTTGCAATTTAAGCCAGAGTATCAATAAGGAAAGTCCATTCTACTCATTCTAACACTATAGTAGAAACTGCAGTCAATGTCACCTGTCAATCAAAGCTGAAGCTTCGCACAATGCTACATTCCTTTGTTCAGACCAACAAATCACCTCCCTTCAGCTTTTCTCCTGCATGACCCGCTCCTGAATGTGTACTTCAGAAATCTCTGTTTCACAATAAAAGTACATCATAGTCATCATCATCGTTATCATTACAAACATTCTAACATTGGAAATCAACACTGTACATATTTTACACTATGATACAATCATATATACTGTACTTTATGCCACTGTTGGTCCTATAGAGTACCACATATATTAAAACTGGGTTTGGGAATAAACTAAAGCAGGTTCAGTACCATTAATGCAGTGCACACAAAGATGGTCCCATCATATATAACCTTGTTACTAATGTGATCAGCAGCAGTTTCCTTCTAATAAGGAAAAACCAACAAACCAATTAATTTGCTTTTTACTGTAAACATTGTTTTGTAAATTTGTCTTATGGGTACTGGTTTGAAACTAGGGATGCTTAAAATTGGTTGGCATGACTGATAACAATAAAGTGAGAGAGTACAAGACACAAATCATCTTCTTTTAAATGAAATTTATCCTCTTGTGGTGGCACAGCTGAAAATCAACACTGCATAATACTTCATCTTGCTAAAAAAAAAGGGTCCATTCCAATGTTCCTTTTCATCAAGCAGACTTCACAAAACACTGTAATTACTGTGACTGGACTTGTGTTACCATCCAGCCATAGGAACTGATTAAAGGAAATAGTGAAGTAAGAATGGTGGTATGTTGCCCAGATGGACATTTTAAAGGTTACTGTACATGGCACAACACTGGAAAAACAAGTTACACGTTCTTAACAGTGTCAACTCTATCATGACCTTGGCATCACCTTTACCCTACAAAAAACACTATATAGCTTTCTCAACACACCTGAAACATGGGAAGGCAAACTATTAGGCTGAAATATTCCCACCAACATCATACTGTAACAGCTGAAATAAACAATGTTGTTTGGAATAGACAGTCGGTTATGGAAGAGTAAAAATGTATCTGTCCTAACTGCACTTTAAGCAGTTTTTTTGCTGTTTCTTTGCACTCAGTTACATCATAAGTGCAAGCAGAACAGCAAACGTGCACTGGGTCTAGTTGCTATGGAAGTGTCTCTGAGAGCAGTCGCTAGGGAAGCCCTTGTCCAGGTCAAATACACTATTTAAATGAATCATACTTCCATCCTACATGAGCTAGCACAATCTACATCACTCTCTATCTCTAAAGGTCCAGGTTTTCTGTTTCCCTCACACTACACATTCATGTCATCCAGAATCTCAGTTCATTCATTGGCTTTCTGTATACAGAGAGCAATGGACGGGGCCATACATAGGTAATAACTCCTATTAACGTTGAGTGATATAAACCTCACCACCAATGCAAACGTTAGGTCCATCTCTACGGTTGTGGGACAACAGCCCATATAAACATATATCTACACCTATACATATCTTCTGACCCTTTTTAAACTCTTCAAGGTGAAAACTCAAAACAGAAACAAAATGACAATCAAAACCAACTGTACACCTCACAGACAGTGAAGATAATTATACTCTAATTAGTTTTTTTGTCTCTTTTCTTTTGTTAAAAATCTTTTTTTTTTCTGCTTTTGTTGAGCTGATATGATGTGAAATGGTCTGGGATGGGTCTTGCTGTTAGACATGTGTCTCTCTGTTGCTCCGTAATGGTGGTTGTCTTGCTGGGACTCTGAGTGCTAAAGCCGGTAGTGCCCATTGAGGATGGGAAGAATGGTGAAACTGCGAGAGGGTGAAGGAGTCAATTGTCCATGTTGTCTCCATCTCAGTGTGTCTCAAACTAAATGGAGGCCCAAGCACAGAGTATCCATTACAGCTCCTTTTCAGTGTGGAAACTCTTCACAGGAGCATCCATTTTGGCTCTGTCTCACTGTGTGTTTATGTGGAAACTGTTATACTTGAACGTGTGTCCCCTGGGTCTGCAGGCTCTGCACGCTGGACAGAATCTTCTTCTGGTGCCCCGCCAAAGACACACCCATCTTTGCCAATTCACTACAAGGAAGACAGAAAAAAAACAAATATATTATCTATTAATGACACTTTTAGAGAAATTCTACATTGTCCTTCAAATGCCAAGCAGCTGCAGAGGTTTCATGTCCAAGATACTTGTGTAAATCCCCTTCTTTGATTTCAAATGACACTCAAGTGGAAAGTAATATCTTGTACTGACAATGTTGACCTTTCGAGAGTTTCATTTTAACTGGGTTGAGTCACCAGCTGTCTGTACCTGACACTGATGTAGAGGACTGAGTCCAAGCTGACATATCCAGCACTGGAAAAGTTCTCCTTATACTGGCCCATCTTGATGGCCTCCAGCCACTCATCCACTGTGCTCACACTGAACTCTGGGGTGGACGGGTCCTCCCTGCTGGGATACAAAGCACACTCACAACTCTATGAACTATTGTCCTGTGGAGTGGCTAAATAACAGTTTTGTTAAATCTAACTCTTATTAGAGCATTCATAATAATTTAAACTGTAGGCAGCACACTTGAAGCGGAAATTAATGCTCAATCATGGTGCTGGATCTGCATGTGGACAGAATAGCTTACGTTTTTCAAAAACTGCAGCATGACAGACTCAAATCCACTATGAACAAAAAACATAATCCTTAAATGTTAAACCTAGCCATTAGTGATTAAGTATTATTAATGATTGGTCCCTTTACTGTCCCCTACAAACTTACTAAATACCTTGCATATGCAGGACTAATTGCATCTGCACTCACGTACAATATGCACTTACAAACAGTGCTGTATTGTACATGCTTCAATTAAGGCCATGTCACAGTCAGTAAGACCCGTGCTTAAGAGACTGTTTTAGTCACATAGAGCATTGCGTCTGCAATGTGTAAGCTCTTGTTAGTGCTTTTGAGCTTCTGTTGTTGTTCTTTTCCGTTGTGCTGGGATTAGTGTTTTCTGTCTGCTTTGAAAGGGAACTGTAAAAATAATGCTAGTCTATGGATGTGTGCGACTGGGGATGCAGAGAGTCTGAACTGAGTGCGAGACTATGCATATGCCAACCCACAATGTAACATTTATACCTTTTCACTGACAAATATTACATTGCTGAGAAAAGATAAGAATGTGATTTTACTGACAAAAATGACATTTTCTACTTTGCACAATTTTCGAAACTGACAAACTACATTCACAATGTAGATCTAAGGCAGTGATAATGTCTTGCATGTACCTTCATCTAATCGAATCCAAGTATCTCAAGACTACGCGTGTGTCAGTGAAAGTGAATTTACAGCTTTAATTTATAGTTTTGTAGTTTTCTTCCCACTAACCATGCCGAGCTGTTGGCCAGCTCTCTGAGGCTGGCGGGGTTTCTGATGAGCTTGTCCAGGATTGTGACAATCTGTCCAAACTTTGGCCTGTCGCTGCGTCCTTTCTCCCAACAGTCCAACATGAGCTGGTGCAGCACCACGGGACAGTCCATTGGAGCGGGAAGACGGTAGCCCTCGTCTATTGCTTTAATCACCTGCAGGGAGAGAGGATGAAATATCAAGTTTTCCGATCGATACAAGAGGGAAATGCAAATGTGCAGGAAAATCCAGTTTCATAGTTAAGAATTGAGCTGAAGATTGAGGAAAAATAATTTTTAGTCATGTAAATGACTTTGTGTTTGTGACTCACATCCTGATTGGACATCTCCCAGTAGGGTCTTTCTCCGTATGAAATCACCTCCCACATGACGATACCGTAACTCCACACGTCACTGGCAGAGGTGAACTTCCTGTAGGCTATGGCCTCTGGAGCAGTCCATCTGATTGGGATCTTCCCTCCCTGTAGATGGGTCAGAACACGGTCAGCACATTCTTGGCACACTGAACATGTCAATATTGTAAAACTGTGGCCATAATAAATCAAGAGTAGGTGGCTACAGACATGTTTGGTGCACCGCTGCTTTTAAGAGCAAAGCAGGTGAGATTAAAACACCAACTTAACAAACCAGCTCCTCTCTCTAATGTGCTCACAACATACAGTAGTGTTACTTTTGCTCCAGTGTTTACTCTTGCACTTGACTTTCTTTTGCAGTGAATTTCTTTTTGCTTTCCTTCGTCTCCTGCCTTTGTGGTTGATGCACAGATCAAAAGGATTCCATAAAGCCCGCTGTATAGACACAGTAGGCAGTAAGATACCCCTGTCTTCTCTCTCACTCTGTCTGACACAGACACACACACACACAAAACATACCGTACCTCTATAGGGCTCGGTTCAGCTTTTTAACATGCGGCAGCTGCCTCTGCACCACCTAGCATTCCCATCTCTGCTTGGTCAAAGTCAAATAAAAGACAAAGCTGCCAAGTCACTCGGCACTGTACTTTTGTTTCCACCAGCCCCTGTCCACCCCTACCCCCTCCTCTCTTTTTTTTCTCTTAACTGCTCTCACTGGATCCTTCCCCTGCCTTCCCTTATTTTCCCTCTCTTCTCCGCCTCCCTCTATCTCAGTCTTATTTGATATCCACTCCTCTCTCTCTCTGTCTCTTCCCCATCTCTGCCTTAACCCCCCCCCCCCCCCCCCCCCCCCCATGCCTGCAGCTCTCCATCTAGGTCTCCTGACATCAGTAGGAGTGTGTGTGTGATTGCAATAGAGTAGTCAGTGGCTGATACACTCCTCCCAGGGCAATGCTAATGCCATATTAAAAATAACATCCCCAACACTTCCTATGAATATGAATAATGCCATCTCCTTGTGGGCATTTTAGATGAGTTACTCCACAGTGGTTTAACTCACTGACGTTTGAGTTTCTTCAGTCTCTCTGTACTTTGTGAGAGGATGGTGTTGTACCAAAGACTTCTTTGATTTTACTAAATATAGGCCCATAAAAATGAAGGGGAGGCTGATGTGTGTATGCATTCATACATTCTGGTTTTGGACTGAATCTAACAATGTAGAGGTCAATGGGCAGATGGACTGTAATTGGAGATAACATTTATTTATGACAGCCACAGTCTGTGAGTGTGTGTCTTACCCTTGTAGTGTAGGCAGCCTCTGGGTCGTCCTCCAGAACTCGACTCAGGCCAAAGTCAGACACCTTACACACCAGGTTGCTGTTGACCAGGATGTTTCGAGCTGCCAGGTCTCTGTGAACGTAGCTCATGTCTGACAGGTACTTCATACCTGAGGCGATGCCACGCAGCATGCCAACCAGCTGGATCACTGTGAACTGGCCGTCATGTTTCTGGAGGGAGAGACAGGGAGACAGTGCAAAGTGTAAATGCTGACATTAAGCTGCAGCAGGGTGGCATAATTATTAGGACTGGGGCCTTCAACACCTCAGCTGGAAATGAAGGTTGGAGCCAGGATTGAAGCATCCATAATGGCAGCAATTCGCTTCTGAAGTGTCCTTGAGCAAGACTCTGAATCCCTTCCGGCCCTTGCTAACCCTGTACTTTGACCTCTCTCTGGAGGGTGGCAAACAAAAAGATGAATTTCTCCACCCGTGGATTATTGGAGGATCACAAAAATAATTGTACTTGCAGAGGATTGGATCTGACAGAGCAGACAAAACTTTCATCTCTAACACTGACTGTGTGCCAAAGCAGAGCTCACTGGATTTCAGATTTGAGCTGTCTTTGGCAGAGAGCAGAGCCTGTTGATCGATGACGGTCCAGCTCACCTTCCTCTGCCAATTATTTCTGCCCTGGGCCAACGGTCCCCGTTAAAAAGCCATCCATGTTATCAGTCACCCTCTCTACTTCATATCATCCCTCCTTCCCTCTGTCTCTTTGTCCTCTCAATCCATCTCTGTCCCTCCTCAGTCTCTGTCTCAGACAGAGAGAGAGAGAAAGAACTCTGCATTACTTTGTTTCAGTCTCCATCTATCCATCTATTTTCCTTCATCTTTCTGCATCTGTGCACCCCCCGACCCCACTATCGTTCTTTCTCTCTCTCCCTCGGCAGCTGTGGGGTAAGTTAATTAGCCGGTGGTTTTGTGAGATGCTGATTGATTGGACTGTCCAACAAACCTACAGACTTCCTCTATCAATCTGCCCACCACATTGTATTGCCAGGAAGGAGGAGGGAGGGTGGGCAGGGCAGGGAAAGAGAGAGGAGACAAATGCAGGGCAGATAGGTTGGACTAGAAAATGAGGAAGACAGACGAGAAAGGTGAAGATGGAAAGATGGACTTTTTGGCATATTCTGGCATATTAAGTCTTTATGAGAAAACTAAAAGGGAAATGTAATAAAGGAAAGGATACTGTAGATAGAAACAAGGAGACCAAGAGAGGAACAGACAGAACGGTGGTTTTGTTATTTCTTAGGGACAGCTGCTTAATAAATGGTCAGCATAATTAAAGACACATATGGATGTCAGGAGCACGGATCAGCTGTAAAACCCATAAAACTGATTCCATAATTATATTGAGCCACTGTGGACACTCTTTATGACCCTCATTACAATACATACTGTAACACACAACATGCGTGTATCTGTGTTTCAGGACACTATGCCTTAGCCATTTTTATATCTGTCAGATTTCATTTCATTTTGCTTCAGTGCTGCTGATGGGATTGGTGTCTATTTAGCGATGGGCCTATCATCACAGGCTTAATGGCTTTGGAGAACCGCAGTGATTTTATTGGCTGACAAACAACTCTGAATATGAATCAGGGGGACTTTCAATGTGACACACCGGGGCTGCAAAAAGATATTCAGCTGAGTGTATGCAAAAACCCAATTCGGGGCTCCACAGCTAAATCAATACTGCACGTTTGCTTCTTCTTGCCACATATTTTGTATGAACAGGAATCATGAATCACACATTTATCAAAACATTATATTCTTGTCTTTTGCATCTGCCATTAAATAAAAATCCATAATTTTTGTGTAAATAATTTTAAGATTTCCTAAATAAACATAATATATGTACAGGGTTGTGATATGTTTAAGAGGATGGCTTTTACAACAAATTCTTTAAAAACATCAGTTTGAGTGATTGGCTCTTCTAACTCTTGACATAATGTTTTATAATATATATTAATACCCCCAGAGTGTTCCTTTGATTTTTAAATATGTTAACTGATAAGAGATTCAGTAATAACCTTGAGTAAAGTCTGCTTTTCAGGACTTACTTTTGTAATACTCTTGCCCGAACTCTGTGCTCCATCACTTGCTCTACAAACGGTATTTTTTTCTAACCAGTCTCTGTACTGAGATTATTTTCAGAAACTTCATCAGCATATTAAATGTCTATGCTGACTGTATTCCTCTGTCCATTCATGATGAAGCTGATTTCCCTTAAATCTCTTTGGCATTTTGGAGGTGATTTTCAATGTTTTTTCTCAGTTGCTGTCTTGACTCTTAACAACCATATGCCTTTTGTGATATTACTTTCAATTTGAAGTGAACTGTTCACTTTTGAATCCCCTGACAGAGCAAATGTTGCACACAAAGCAATGCACTTTCTCAGTTTTATTACCCATTTGTCAGCAGTCTGATGCCATTTTCTGGGATATGGACACTAAGTGCATTTCATAAACCCAGCATCAAACATCATGTGATGAAAGTGTGGGGAGGCCACGCATCCATCTGAATGTTTCTGATCTCAACCACTTCTCTGACCATTATTACTAAAGAAAAAGTTCAGTGTCTGTGTACGCATACTGAATATATTATGACTACCCCTACTATCCCTACCTCCATGTACATACTGTATACTGATGGCATGTTTCTTGCAGCTTCTTGACTTTCACTCTTTTACCTTACTGTTTTTACTGTTCAGTCACTTCAACTCAACATATAAAAGACTCTATTTATAATTACAGATGGAAATGATTCTATTACTTTCACTGGACCATTTAGTGAAGATGTGTCGCCTTTTTTATATTGAAAATTGCCAGATGTGTCATTCCTAGCTGCACACATTTATCTGTTAAGGAATAATGTTAGTTTGTGCTAAACTGCTAATGTGGTTTAGAAACACATTTAGAAACTTTAATCAGCTAGTTTTAAAGTATACTTGTTAACTTAAGCTTTTGATCAACTAAACTTAAGTCCATGGTGGACTTTGTAAAGCTTTTATAGATTGAATTCTCCAGCTTTGAGAGATGAAAGACAATTTCCTTTTTATATATTTTTAAAAGCATGTGTCCTCAAGTACAGCAATTTGGGGGAATGAACACTACAATTTCAAACTCTTTACACCTGGGACATCATTTTCCATGTGGCCTTTGTAAAGACTTGTGGCCCTGACCTTGGAGAAAATGTGAGCGCTGTGTTCTTTCCAGCTGAGCTGCGACTCACCTTGAGGAAAGTGTCCAGAGATCCGTTTTCCATGAACTCTGTTATGATCATCACTGGCTTACCTACGGAGGCACATAACAAGGCAGCTGTTAGTGGGGCAGAATTACAAGGAAGAAAGACGCCAACTATAAAGAGTCGAGGACAGAGAAGTAGTGGAGTCCACAGCTGTGACCAGCCTTCCTCTCTGTCACTCTGCCTCTCTCTAGGGGATAACATGGCATGTCGTCATCAGTCACACTGACAGCTTCTAATCAGCCCACTCCATAAACGCCAGGAGATAATTAGAATGGACCAATCCACCAAAATATGTGTGTGCGTGTGTGTGTGTGTGTGTGTGTGTGTGTATAAGGGGGCCTCTTGAGATCTCATGAATACTAATCAGCCTCAAGGGGAAGGGGGTTGTGGTTGGATCGCTATGCACCTGCACGTGCATGAGTGTGTGTCTGTGTGCATGTTTGTGCGATATAGCGATGGATGACTGACAGGCCCTACGCACTATGGTCCCATGCATGGCATCTGGTGGGGCTTACAAATGATTAACAAAGTACCTGCAATCACATGTACGCACATGTGCGCGTGTTTGCCAATCACAAACAAACATGCAATGTGCAGTGCAAATGGTGGTGGTGTGCGTGTGTGTGTGTTTGTATGTGCGTGTAGCTTATAAACACAGACTATGTCAGTTGTGATGAATAGGTCACATTTCCCCAAACAGAGCTCAGAGATGTTGGGAAAAGACCTGGGGGAGAGATAAAGACAGCACAAGAGGGATACAGAAACTGTAGAAGTGAAGGCAGTGATAGTCTGTTTATAGGATATTTTCATGAAGAACACCAACATGTTCCCGAAATCACACTCTTTCCTTCTCTTCCAAGATTCTAAGGAAAGGGCAGAGTGAAACTCTTTCTACAAACTGTAATACAGACAATTTTCTCATTGTGAGTATTTCTATTTTTATTTAACTGTTATTTGTAACTACTTGTGTCATGCCTATAAAGCTTCAATGAATTAAAAGTTGAAATTGAAAATGAATTGAAAGAAAAAGTTAAACAGGGAAAGAAATGATAACTAATATAAAAGATGAAGGAGTGTAAAGGCAAAACATGAATTGCACAAAAGAAGCAAAGGGTTAAAAGATAAGAGGGGAAGGAAAGATGGGAGGAGGAAAGGAGAGAAGAGGAAGAGGAGGGGTCAAAAGCTTGTCATGGAAAGGCATGAACAACACCACCGAGGCCTACAGTGAGATAGTAGGTAAAGACAGCAATACATCACCTTAAATGAATTCACTATCTCACTGCACCAAACACACACACACACACACACACACACACACACACACACACAAACAGAGTCGCCTGGTCTCTGGTGGTGGTGTCTTCTTTGACAGTAACATTAGTCTCAGGGATAAAAGTGAAAGAGAATTGGATTTTCTTCTGCTGGGGGTGAGGACTGCTGGTCACATTTATCTCCACACGGGGTTTGTGTTTTGTGTGGTGTGTCGCTCTGTGTGTGTGTGTGTGTGTGTGTGAGAGAGAGAGAGAGCTGGTTCATGGCATGGCAAGTGGGGAGGGACAGCACGATGATGACCGCCAGATTTCAGCTCTGATCAGAGGTGGAGAGCATAAGTGCTTTTGTGTGTGTGATTCACAGCCACAGATAAAACAGTTGATGGGATTGATCCTGACTGAAAGGAGGTCTGACTCCTCACAGCCTTCTGTCCGCCTAGTAGAGGTGTGTGTGTGTGTGTGTGTGTGTGTGTGTGTGTTTAATTGTGTCTCAGATTATAGACCCTGTGTATTTGAATGCATGTATTATTCTGTGTGTATCCATACAGAACAGACAGACATCCATAGTCTACAAAGAAAACAGCCATGAAATGGAAAAGAGCTATGAAAACCTCCCTCTGAAAACCAATTATGTTCTGAGTGTGTGTTTATATGTGTGCTACATGTGTGTGTGTGTGTGTGTGTGTGTGTGTGTGTAAGCCCATGTATGTGACCAGTGAGGGACAATATTACCTTCAGGCCCACGGTGTTAGATGTGGTCAAGAGAGAAAAGCACAATGAAACACATTTGTCCTGTTATCTCGGCTTAGAGGACCACGTAAGCTTGGCATGTACGCGCACGCGCACACACACACACACACACACACACACACACACACACACACACACACACACACACACTCACTAGGGGTGTGGAAAATAATAGATTTTTAGATGCATCGTGATTTGGACTTGGACGATTATGAATCGATTCACAAATGTCAATAATTGATTAGCAAGAGGTTAATTGATAAGGTAATGTTGATGGAACGAAAAAGGCGGAACTGACAGTGAAAGCAGCCGAGCAGAGGAAAAGATGAGCGCTACGCTTCAGTCTAGCAGTAAATGTACAGTATAGGTCATTGTGTGTCCATTTATTAAAGTCTGTCTGTTGTTTTCCAACTGCTGGATAAGTTAAGGCAGTTAACGCTAAAGTTAGCTAATATCTCTTAAGACTGCGGTCTGGAAGCTCTTTTTGGCTGCTAGTTCAATTTCATTTGTTGTCATTCATTCACATATCGAGTAACGTTACACAATGAACCCAATGCCTTTTCTCAAGGCCCATGGTGCTCAATACAAGATAATCAACTTACAAGACAAGATTGTTAAGTGCGTAGTTCAACCCCCATCTGACTCTATACTAATAACAGCAGCATCAGAAATAAAATAGCAGCAGCAGAGGTCAGTAATAACGCTGTAATAATGTAATAATGCTGTGCTATGTTAGCTACATTTATATGAAGTAACATTAGATATCTGCACTTCATTACTACCTACTTGTTTGGATTGTTAAATACTTTGCTTTAAAAGTACCAAGTAGTCACACAGTGAGAACAATACATTTTTATCATATTTGTTTTACAATCGCATCGTAGCGTAATCGTAATGAGGTGCCTAGAAATTCCCACACTTAAGGTGATGCAACGAGGAATCGAAACGAAACGTTGACCTGATAATCGTAATCAAATTGAATCGTGAGACCAGATAAGATGCACACACGCACGCACGCACACACACACACACACACACACGTGAGTCCTAAATGATCCTAGCTTTATCCTGAGGAGAGCAGAGACAACATTTTCTACTTTCACCTAATGAAGAGCTGTAAAAAAGAGCAAACTCCTCTCTGATCCATTCAATAACACACTCCACCTGGCAGAACATCAATACCCAATCTACACACACACACACACATCCATACACTGGGAGGTGTTTTTAGCTCCGCAAACGACTGTGTTATTTCTGAAGGCGAAGAAAGGCAATAAATTTCAATGAATATGAATGTGATTAGTTAATTATGTCCTTTCAGGAGGAAATTGAGGAGCGCTGGTGAACGTTTGGCGTAGAGGAGCTCCATGACAAGCTGGAGAGGATCCCATCTAGCCTGTGAATGTGTGTGTGTGTGTGTGTGTGTGTATTTGATATGTGGATGGCATGTGATGAAGGCGCAACAAGAAGTGATTCGGATTCATTGTATCATCGAGTGTGTGTTTATGCTGACACCAGACGAAACAAGCTAACGTGCAGCGTTGAGTGCGTGTGGTCGGTTTAATTGCTAACCTCTGCTATCTTTCAGAGTTTCAGGGATAATTCTGTATGGCAGGTGTCCAGATGATGGCTAGTGATAGCTGTGTGTGTGTGTGTGTGTGTGTGTGTGTGTGTGTGTGTGTGTGTGTGTGTGTGTGAGAATTTGAATTGGGACCAAAATGCTGGACCCCACAAGATTAAAGGGCTTTTAGTTGTGATGGTTAAGGTTAGGGATAAGGGGCTTGGGAATGCATTATGTCAATGACGGGTACCCACGAAGATAGTGACACAAGGATTTGTGTGTGTGTGTATATGAAAGTGATAGAGACAATGTGTATACAGTATATCTGGGAAATTACATTATGAGTTTCTGTGTGTGTCGGTGTGAGTGTAAACGAAAGTGATAGAGTCTGTATACATCCAAACAATTACATTATGAGTGGCTATCTGTGTGTGCGCCAGTGGGCCACATTACCGCAATATTGAATGAGACGGCCCAAGGTACAAACGAGAAAATGAAATAACTGCTGTATTGATTAATGTTAAGGGTCCAAACTAAGTGATACAGTGCTTTTAACACAGAACAGATCTCTGTTCTGGGAAGGTCCATGTGAGGGGGTGCGGAGAAGCAGAGAGACAGAAACTCAATAACCTTATCTCCACTCCGCTCTTCACCTCTCCTCCTACCTCTTGGCTTTCTCATCTTCTCTCATTTCCTCACATTTGTCTCTTCGTCATCTCTCCTCTCGTCGGTCCAACCCCTCTTTTCCTCGAATCTCTTCGCACATCTTTCCCCGTTGCCCTCATTTGTTCTCAAGCCCCATCTTCTCTCATTTCCTCGCTCTTGTATCCTATCTCATTCATCCATCTATCCCCCCTTTCTTCCCTCCATTCCGCACCCGTCGTCACCTTCTCTCCACGCTCCCCTCCACGCTCCCCTCCTCCTGTTTCCCCTCTTCCTCATTTGTCCAATCTCCACATCTGCATACATATTCAAAACCCTGAATAATTTCAAACACTCTGACAGGAAACATTGAAATACTTATTGTTCAGAGCACAAAGACACACAGTTAAAACTAATCACTAGTTTCTTCAAACAGAAGACGGGTGGAAAAGACGTGTGGTTTTGCCGATTTAACAGCACCTTTGTAGAGCAGCCTTTTTTATGTGTGTGTCTGTGTGTGTGTGTGTGCGCGCGCGATGTGGGCAGATGAGATGGAGCTCGATAATTGAGGGTTTTCCAAATGAGCCGATTGTTGCAGTGATTGTAAAACATAAAGGACGGATGGATAAAATGAGGAACGGGGAGATGAAGAGAAGATAAGGAGATGGGGGGGTGGCAGATTGATGTACTTTCCTGATGTGTAGAGAGACAGATAGAGAAAAGAAAAATCTATTTTTTTCTCTTTTCCTGCATGTGGCGCTCTTATTAGCATGACAATAGCAACAATCAGGTGGCAGACAGCAGAGTAGGCTATTAAAGTGGCACACGGCAGGGGCTGAAGGCTTATGTGGTTTTAAGCGGAGAGAACACACACACGAAGAATGGAGGAAAATGCAGAGCCAACTCATCCACACACCCAATACAAAATACAACTGTGCAAAATTACAATAAATACCATTACAACCATTAGTACTAACACAACTGCCACCTACTACTGCTGACCGTGGTACTTGTAAGACTATATCTGATTATAACAGCTACGACAAAGTCTGCAATTTCTGCAACATCAACAAGAACACTTATACCACTAATATTACTAGCATTCCTGCTTCCTGTGCTGTTACACTGTAGAGCTGAAACATAAGTCCATTATTAAGTATTTTGATAATTGCAAAAATAACTAGTCAATTGTGGACAAGTAAATGGCAAAACACCCCAGACTTTTGGCCTTTCTCCCACCACAAACTTTACATTTGACTCTGATGTGAATACATCCATGTGCTTGGGCATAGGCACCATTTTCGTGTGTGTATTCCTGTATTGTTACGTTGTAGAGCTGAAATGTTTTCTGACCAACTGATAGTTGAGACAAAGACAGGATAGCTGTTTCCCCCTGTTTACAGTATTTATGCTATGCTGACTCCAGTCTCCTAGCACCAGGCAAATACTAGAGTGGCTGATATCCTCACAGTAAATGTTTGCTATTGCTGCAGTATCATTACTACTGCTTTAAATATTGTTACCACTGCTGCTTCTGCTGACACCTCAGTGGTACTACTCCAACCAATAGTACTCCTGCTGACTCCACTACTAACACCTACACAAACCAATCCAACACACCTGAGCCCAGAGCAGTCAGGGTCAGCCTGCCTGATTAGACTGAGGGCAGTGTGAAGGGACCAGCTGGTGTTTGAGAAAAAGGCCTGAAGGAATTATTGACCCATCTCAACTCTCACCCCCTCACTCGCAGATACGCACCTTGGGCTGTGACCTGTGAAATTACTGCTCCGCTAGTGAGATTTGTTTCTGAGTGGCTCTATCAGCTTCTCAATGTGCCGTGAAGACAGGTGAGAAGAGAGGCACTGAGAAACACATCGAAAAGTAGACAAAAGTAGTCACATCCACACACCCCAAAACAACATGCAAGAACATATTTTTATAATCATTGAGCACAGCAAAGTAAACCGCACATTATTGTGTTTAAGTAAGGTGCTCGTCAAGCCAGAGTTCTGCTCTTTAGCTGTTTCTATTGTCAACTCCGCTATTGTCCTATGTCACGAAGGTTCAGGGATTTGTTTAATAATTCTTGAATTTATTCTGGTATTTTAAATCAGAATAGTGTGTGAAGAAATAAAGCCCCATAATTATGTCTGCCTGTCAGAATAATAATAAAAAACCCACATTTGTTTAGTTTGTTGCTGTAGTACTTCTACAAACTGCCTCAAGCTTCCTAACCAAAGGTCACAGCTAACGTCAAGCATTATTTAGACAATGAGAGAGAGAAAGAATGACAGAGTGAGAGGAAATGAATAAGAAATTCAGTGGGGTCTCATTCTTAGTATGCATGCTGCTGAATATTCATGAAGCTAAAAACACATCCAATTAACTTTATGAATTATTAATATTCATGATAAAAGCCTATGCATATGCATTTGCTCTTTTATTGTTAGTCTAAGTGCCACTGAGCACCGTTGTGCGATGGACTGAAGATCTTTGTGTGTGTGACAGAGGGAAAGGGGGAGTGGGGTGGGGGGTGGTTATTTGTATGCCGCATGTTTACAATTCTGTTTCTTTGTAGCAAGTGTCTCCCTCTACTTCTTTTGCTTGTCTGTAGATCTCTAACACGGTGTCATAGCAGAAGAGGAACAGAGCAGTGGCATACACATACACTATATACACAACATCACACATTGTTGGATTAGCCAAAATTGAAAGTAATTTATTCCAATGGAAGCTGAGTGAAACCAGCCCATCAAGTCAGTACATGCGGAAGTAGATGACGTCATAAATGAAATAATTTAGCTTTATCAGGACAAAATAAAACAATTAAACCTAAACCTTTTTTTCTCACAACAAGTTTATTTATGGTCAGTACTGGTCAATGATGATTATAATGTAAACTCTACTTGACATTTGCCATTGTTACACCATTTCACCAATCATGAGAAGAACCACGCTACGCAAAAAAAAGCTTTGCATTTTGTTTGTGATAACTGTTGGGTCATAAAGGCACGCATACCCGGAGAAAGTTTTGGTGTTTCCTTTCAAATTTTGTCTAGGGGAAAAAATGTGTTTTCAATTTTAGCTGGCTTAGTTTTGACGGATTCTGAGGGCTACAAAGAGAAAGAGACAGTGGTAGAGGGACAGGAGAGGAGACTGAGAGAAAAAGGGAGAGAAATGGGGAACAATTGAAGGAGAAGACAAGACAGACAATGACTGAGAGAGAAAGCAGGAGCGTGAGATATAAGACGAGAGAGAGATAGATGGACAGGGGGAAAGAGACAGTGTGATTGAGAGGGCGAGGCACAGCAATAACACATCAGCCATCTTGTTGAACCAGACCCGTGTCTATGAACACACACACTCGCTCTAATTGCCTAACACGATCATGTGAAGTAAACAAGTAGCCGTTTGAGAGGCGGACAGTCGCCGTTCACATGCACTCCGCCATGCGTCATCAGTGTGTTACCATGGTAATGGAGCCTTTATCTTTTCCAGGGTCAAGTCCTGTTTATGTCACCAGCAGCACTGCTGCGTCTCACACAGGTATGTGACAGACACACACATTTACTACAGTGTATGGTTAGACAAACACATCAATCACCCGTACACGCAGGATGAAGTAAATATTTTGTTCGACACTCACATCTTGTGACGACACCCTCCAGCCTGATGATGTTCGGGTGGTCAAACTGTCCCATGATGGACGCCTCAGACAGGAAGTCCCTCCTCTGTTTGTCAGAGTATCCTGCCTTCAGACTTTTGATGGCCACGTAGATCTCTCTCTTTCCCTGCACACGCAACCGACCACTGCACACCTCCCCAAACTCTCCTACATGCACACACACACAGACCAAAAAGCCATGATTAAATTATATGTAAGATAAGAGCTTGTACAACTGATGAATATCTGAGCTCTTATCTGTATTTTTGTTATATATATATATAAATCTAGTTACTCTAACATTGTCATTACTAATGACTCTAAATTGCATTGAGATATTTAAAAAAAACTAAATTATTTCATTTTACAGTTGCTACTTCAATGTTAACTTTACTTTGCCACAAATAAGGAAAAATATTCATACATGCTGACATGACTCAGTTGAATCCCTAAAAATCAACCATAGTTAAAGTATTTTGAATTCTGTCAAATAAATAATTTACTGTCCTTATTAATATAGTCTACTGCTGTTTTACTGCCAACTCACCAGCTCCAATGACTCTCTCTATGCGAATATTGGAAGCATCAATCTCTTTGGCAAAGTCCCTGACAGCCTGGTTGGGGTCTTCATAGGTGTGAGGATGGATGTAGGTCCTGCTGCCTGGAAGCTTGACTGGATGAGTGGAAAAGTGGAGAAATAGGGAAAGATAAATAAAAAAGAGAAATGCTCACTGTACTCATATATAGCCAGCTTTTGCAGGTAAATTAATAGTATTAATAGGTTATTAATCCCTCTAGGGAAGAAGCAGCAGACACTGTACTTAAACATTTCAGTAGTGTGAATTCATGTTGAAATAGCTTGAGCGTGGGTTTCTGGTTGAATGACATTACAAATTATTACATAATTAAACACATAACTACTTTGTTAGCAATGGTGTTAAAATGACTCATAATTTTAACAGGAACCCATAAGGAGCTTGTCTCTGCCAGCAAACATTTGTGCAAGATAGTGTGAAACAATGTGGATTATTCAGCTGGGAATGCTACAAATTTGGAGACTTAACAGTTTCAGTGCTTATGATTCATTTGAAGGTGTGCCACAAAGTTGTATGTGAAGAAATAAAGATTTTCAGGTTGTTGTCACTTTGGAGTATTTTTCAAAGTGATATAATATTCATCCTGTCTTTTGTTTATAGTTATACATTTAGGGAGTGATGTGATTCATTGCAGGTGGGTGTGAAGTGTGGTTTAAAGACATGTTATGTCTGTGTATGGGGGTTCTTGCATAAGAACAAATTTTTTTTTATTTGTCAAACTCAAAGATGTATTTTTTAAATGTATTTGTATGCATCATGCTATAACTTTAGTTAATACTTAAAATTAATTTCAGTATGTCACATAATAAACTGAAACGTTTCCATTTTGATAGCAATAAACATACAGACATTAGTATGTGTGTACAGTATATATGTTTGTGTCTTTACCTCGGCCATGTTGGAACTGCATCTTCTCTTCATCAGGGTCCTGCTTGGCTTTGATATATCCACAGTGCCTGAAAAAGATATGTGCAGTTGGATTATTTTCCTGCATATAAACCTGTATACACAGTATAGACTCTTTTCCCACCACACATAAACTAATGTAACATTACAGCATGTCTGTGGAAGATAACATTCCCTTGGGTGCATATGTGCATTGTGCAATTGCACACAGGTGCATATATTAAATCTATGATATTTCCAGGAAACCCCCCTGCTACGCTGTGTGTATGAACAACTAAATATTTTCTTTTGTCTCCACACACCCAGCCCTCTGTATAAGATAAGCCTGGTGGAAAATAAAACAAACTATTCTTGTTTTTTTATGCTTCTGCCTGTCAGTTCCACACTTCCCTCTAAGCTGTTATGCAGAGTGTGTGTGTGTGTGTGTGTGTGTGTGTGTGTGTCTGTCTGTCTCAGAGGCAGATGGACGCATAAAGCACTCCTCTTTATTCTCATTCTTATCTATGGACCCCTCTGGTCGTTAACCACTGCCTTAAATATTACCATAGGTCACACACACAAATGCACACATCAGTGCCCTCTTCCCACCCCACTGTGCACACATGCCCACACCCTGCGGCGTTGGTCAGTCCAATGATCAAGACAAAATATTGACGAATTGATCAACTCAATCCTGCCGTCCAGCTGAGAGGAAGTGTTAAACTTATTCTGTTTTACAGACCTCACAGGGGGATGCTTTTTAGTGTGTGTGTTCTTGTGGGATGTTGGGAGTGTCATATTTTTGCGTCAGCGGACTTTCTTTCCAAAACTGTGTTTAACAGCCTTAATAACACATAACACTGTCTCTGAGATTAACGGCTCTTTTAAATTCAGCAGATTTTAGGACAGAAAACATAAAATGTAAAAGCAGTTTCATGTAACGAGGTACTAAGCACAACATAAATACTACATGGCCTCCTTTCATCTCCCTTTTCCCTTCTTATCCCATCCTCCTTGAGTGTCATGCAGGTAAAGCAGCAACCAATCAGTATGTCTGTCCATCGTGAAGATAAATTGATTTGGGCTTGCAGCCAAGAGTAACTGGGAATCAGCAGCAAAGACTCTATGTGATTTGGAGAAGCAGAGAGGAGGAGGACAAAGGAGAAAGGGAGACTGAAAGAAATAGCAAGCAGAGATTTAATAAAGAAAACAGAGAGGAGAAGTTACATAAAGACAAAGCAGACAAAAAAATAAAAGAAGAATTCTGAGTGGAAAAGAAGCATTACGACTAAGAATGAGGGAGAAAGGTGGGGTCTAACTAGGCTCAGTACATCTCAGTCATTTGGTATTTAATCCTTGTGTTGATTTTACACACCTGAATGCATGGCATAACCCAGACATCAATATACTATCTTGGGAATACACACACACAGACACACACGAGGGTAGAGACTGGTTGCTGGTATTTGGGGATAAAGAGGAGGGGGCATAATGTTCTTATGAAAGGGGAGTTGGGGCCCCACCTGGTTATCAGCTGGGCTCAAGCCAGTCAAACACCAAGGGACTATCATTACCCCCTTGACACACACTCACACAGACGATCAGCGCTTTGGGGCATGTGTTTAGAACATATGGGAAATGGGGACATAGGTCACACCTCTGCTCCAACTGTGATAATCCCAAGGGGGGTGTGCACGCACACACACACACACACACGTGTAGTTCTGCAAAACCCCAACACCCACATTCAAAACACTTCCCTATCACTGCTGGATGTCTATGTGTGTGTATGTGTGTGTGTTTGATGGGAAATGAACACATTTCCATAGTAATTACAGAGCAACTCATTTCTCCTCTCCAGTTTGAAGTGTCATGAATCATTAGCGCTGCAGTCTTAAACATGGCACAAAACCTGACATGGATATGGCTTTTGTTTCCCCCCAACAGCTGTCTCTGTGTGTGTGTGTGTGTGTGTGTGTGTGTGTGTGTGTGTGTGTGTGTGTGTGTGTGAGATAGATATTTTATTTATTACCTGCAACTGACCTTTAATTCATCTATTAGAGGCTCTGGAACTGGACTCTGGAGAACAATGTGGAAGCCATTTTCTGATGCCGCAGTTTTTTAATACTTAACATTTTAAACTGGTAACATGTGGCAGTAGTACAAAAAGAACATAACGGAACAAATAGTTGTCATAGGGTAATCATACATTTGTATGCATTATTCTCATTTGCAGTTATTCCATGTTTAAACAATTAGGCTGCTTGTGTGTAGATAGTCCACTTTTCCCAATTTTTGTCACATATATTCTCATAGCCTGTGGGACTACGGATGGAAATTATCTTGTAGCTACAATCCGACATGTTTACATGCATGTATTCCATGTTTGTTCATTAACATGTACTGTCCCAATCAAATAAATAAATAAATAAAATTAACTCTAAAAACTCATATTGAGAAGATTTCCTGATCAATATCTAGCAGATCAGCGTCATACCAACTTCTTGTTTGCTGGCTAAAGCAATATTTTAATCATGTATTTTCCGCTTCTTCATATAATTTCTAATAAACACATGTTGGGAATCAAACGTGTTTATAAACAAGTTATTTGCAAGCAAATATGTGGGAAAAACAATGCTGCCCGAATTATGTTTTAAATCAACATAAGAGGAAACTTTTACATTTAACGTATCTGCAAAAGATTCACTTTCCCTGGAATATCCGCTACTGTTGTCTAAAGCATGATTAACATTTTATCTCTCTGGAGTTGTTCTGTTTAGTTTCAGACAGTTTCAGTTTCCAGTTCAGGCACCATTACGTAGAGAATTTTTGGGCCTCAGTCCATTTAAGTGGATTCACGACTAACATCCCACTCTTCTTTTTCTTTCCAGGCCTCCATGTGCTAATTTACTTAAGTTTACATTTAGGTTTTGTGTTTTGTTCGCACTCATCTCAACAGTCCACTCATCCAAACATTGCACTCATTACTGATATTCCAGAAGTACATATTTACATTTATTTGAGTTTAAGTACTCCATTTTCATTTTAAATCTTCATTCCTGTGTGTGCCTGTTTTGTCCGTCACTTACTTACTTGTTAGTCTTAGCCTAACAACAGGGGGACACGGTCTCTGTAATTTAAAGTCCTGTGCTGTGTACACCAGCTGTACAGGAATTGCATGTTTCCTAAATATTATCAGTGCTTCATATCAAGGCAACTACACACGTTTCCTCTAAAACCTATTGAGGTAAATATATATGCATATTTTGTAGGAGATATAGTTGTATAATTGGCATATTCCATGATGTTTTTATGATTGTATTTATATGATGACAGAAAACATGGTTATGGTCACCATGTAGATTGTTGAGTGGGTAATTGTCTGCTAGTGATCTGGATGCCGCAGGCTTTTACTTTACAATATGAGCATTCATAGACTCTTGAGCTGGAACAGACTTTATAATGAGATACAGTAGTCCTCCTGCATTGCCACAAGCTGCTTCTTTATACTGCTGTACTGCAGTGTGAAGTTAGCACTATCTGTCACTGTGGGGGAAATCATTGTTCCATTTAGCTACCATCCAACTGCACTATACACATCTCACACACACACACACACACACACACACACACACACACACACACACACACACACACACACACACACAGCTGTATATACATGCAGATTCAAAGCACACATACCTTCTCCAATCACGCAAAAACACACACTTTAATGGACTGCGATATCACTATCACACCCGGGTTCTCACCTTTCTCGCTGCCTCTCTCTGTTCCACTTCACTGAGGACAACAAGCTATCCCTGTCCTCCAAAGCCACACACTCCACATTTGCATATCAATTTACTTTTTAATATAATACTCTGTCACTCGAGACCCATTTGTCATTCTGCTAGCAAGCTTACACCTTCATAGAACTCCATCCATATATTATTGTCGCCGTAGCCCCTCCCCTATTTTCCTCTCTTTTCCTCTCCCTTCCAGCCCTTTATATCTCCAAGGTGTTATATTCTTTCTTAATTCTTTCCTTCAACAGGCCCTGTCCTGTGCTCTCTTTTTCTTTGTGGTGTTTTTTTTTAGTGATAGAAACAGTGGACACCAGGAGTTGGAAAGAGAAAAAAGAGAGAGAGAGAGCGAGGTGGGGAGGGAGATGGAAAAAGAGAGTGCTGACAGGCAAGAACGCACAATGGGGGTCCTAGCCTGCATACCAACTAACAAGCAATCAGATGGAAGGGAAGAGCGAGGAGGGAAGTAGAGGCAGCCATAGGAATAGAAGCTTGAAGGTTAACGTAAGGAGAGTGGACAGAAAGAGAGGCGTGGTAGTGTTGTGTGCTGCAACAACAGGAGCTAAAGATAAAAAGAAAGAAGACATCTTATGAGAAGTAAGAGCGCTACAAAAAAAATGAAGTGTGTAAAAAAGGAAGCAACAAGGAGGAGAGTATAATCTTTACAGTAGGGACACTGGCTACATGTGCAGAAAAGAAGATGATAGAAATAAGGAGTGATGGAGACGCCCAATATTGGCTGCACGGATGAAGGATTAAGAAGGACAGTGCAGCAACAATGTGCAACACTATCAACACATAGAGGCTCAGGGGGTAGAGCGGGTTGCCCGTTAATCGGAAGGTCGGCTGTTCAATCCCTGGCTCCTCCAGGCTGCATATCTGTTACTGAACCCCGAATTGCCCCTGGTGGCTGTTCCACCAGTGTATGAATGTGTGTGAATGTTAGTTTCTGTTTGAGCGCTCAGTGTATGAATGGTGAATGCAGATGTAGTGTAAAATCACTTTGAGTGGTCGAAAAGACTAGAAAGGCGCTATATAATTACGGAGCATACCGAGCATAGCTGCTCCCTGAAGGGGAAAAGAGAAAAGATAAGAGTTGATGAACGGATTAAGAGCAGATGACAAAGAGAAGAGTGTCAGTCAACTGTATGGCTGCAAGAGGTGTGCTTAAAAAGAGTGAGAGAGAAAAAGGAATGGACAACACCATAATGTAACCGTAAACTGGAGAAGATGAGGCCAGTCATTGGTAACCAGTAGTATGAATGTAAGGAAGGAGCTAAAATAAACTGATAAATCTGTTACATTCTTTCATTGTTTATACCCACTTAGACCCAACCAAAGAAGCTGGATGCTATCCCAGCGAGCGTTGCCCAGAAGCCATGGAAACACCAGTCCATCACAAGGCTAACACAAGACAGATAAACACACTCAAACAGACAGGATTATTCAGTCCACTTGACACTGGGAAGAAACCATAGCATGTGGAGGTCAGCTCACATGAGCACGGGGGCGTCAGGCGATAGCTCCAGCCTTAAATATGGTGCAAAAATTATAGTCAGACCTTCCAAAAAAGTGACTTGAGAAACAATATATTATTACTGATTATTACTGTTTGAATCTTAGGGAGACATATAATACTGAACATATGTTCCCTCAGACTGTCAGGATGAACTAGGTGAACTTTTTCCTCTGTATGTCCTCTGCCTTGTCTAGCACATTGTTCTCTGTGAATCTTTTTCAGTGCCTTGCACATTTTCATTTATGCACTCGAGTGCATACACCATAGTATTATTGTATAGTTTGCTCTACAACTGTGACATTTAACACTCCACCTACACCTGACTTTTATCTTTATTTTATCTTTAAGTTTATTGTTTATATGTCTTTTTCTAATTCTTATTTTGATTCTGATCTGCACACTAGCCCTTTTTAGCACAGCGACCCTGCATCTCACTGCGCACATTGTGTGAGCATGTGGCAAATAGACCTAAAGATAGTGGCTATCCAGTTGCCTGGTAGCAAGTCAAAATCCAGGTGGTCCTTGTCATGTATAATGTATAATCTTACAAAATGTGCCGCCTCCTTATTCCGATATTGTCACTATTATGCCAAGTCTTCATTTATTGGTCTATTAGCCTCAAGCTCTTATGCTGCTTCCATTTCCCCTTCAGTCTAACTCCAGGCTATAAAGAGTGGGAGACAATATCTACTGCACTGAGTTGCACCGATTTGTACTTCCTCAGACAATTAAACCCACTACTCAGTGATTCTGTTGTCGTTTTAGTTTGCTGGTGCTGCTCAAGCTTTGACTGTGCAGTGTGGAATTAAGAGAATGACTTCTGTCAGATACAGATGTGGTCATCATGTCACACAAATGCTACTGTATTCTCTGATATAACGTATTTAAGGCCGTGACAGCCTGCAGTTCCCAAGTTCTCTTATAGAAAGAGTCTGCTGAGCCACTAAAGTCCCCGTCTGAATCAGAGAGGAAAAGCGGGGAAAGAAGAAAGGAGAAAAAAATGTATGGAGGGTATGAAGTGGAGAAAAAGAGAGAGTGCGGATGGCTAAAGCAAAAACAGAAAAAAAAAGATGAGGGGAAAGAGTGCGGAATGAGAAAATCGAGAGAACACATAGTGACAGAAAAGAAGAGATGCAAAGTGATCAAACGAGGGGAAATTTTGGCAGGACAGAATAAAAAGCTTGATTATGCACTAAAGGCTGAAGAGAAGAGAACAGGGTGAACAGGCATGGCGGAAGAACCTTAAAACAAAGTGGGACAAAGAGACGGACCAAAGACAAACAAAGTTGTGTGGACGATTGGTGACAGAAAGAGGCAAGATATAAGAGAGACAGAGACTGTCTTCATGCAAGTGTATAACCTTGGACTAATGTTAACCTGAGACACGAAGAGATCTAATAAAGTGTGTGTAGTTCTGAGCTGCGTGGTACCGCCCAGTTTGTTTTATATGACTGGCCACCTTTAATAGGATTAGAGGCCGGCTGCTGGCTGGAAGACGGGAGCAGAAATTGATACACTCTGAGACAAGGAAGAGTCAGAGAGGGATCATTCATACAGAAATGTTGTCTTCCATTCCTCTCCTCTCCTCTTTCATTTCCTGTTTTTTTCCCCCACTGCTAATCAGAATGACTAGAAAATTAAATCAGTAAATCATTAGTCACCCCTCCGGCATGACACAATGAAATAACACATCTATCCTCCTTTCTCCCCACCTCACACACACACCCTGCTGTGGGTATCTGCTCTCCTCATTACTCATGATAATGGTGATTCCATTTAATATCAAGCTATTAAATAAAAAAATTACTGGAATGAAATCAATGGATGAAATTCACACTCATTATTTCACAGCAATATTAATAATATCGTTCATCAACCTGAAAAACAAACTGCGTTCACTGCGTGGGTGCTAATATACTATTAGGTTTATAAAAGCTGATTGAGGATAATTAATTAAGAGTCAAAACAGCATGACCACGAAAAAAAAACAAAAACAAAAAAGTCTGTAACCGAGAGCGCTTAGGAACACAAGTGAGGAAGATTTCTTCTTCTGGCCCTCTCTTTCCTCTCCGTCTTGGCCGTGTCTGGCACTGGCTCAGCGCTCTCTGACCACAGTGTAAAAAGATTTACTCAGCTCTGCCTAATTATTAGGAAGGAGAAATGATTAGCTGAAGAGTTATGACTAGTAAATCTGTCTATGTTTCATTAACACCCTGTTTGGAAACATTCATTTAGCTCATTAAAGAGAGTGGTAGTGGGGGAAAGAAAGGAAGGGAAATGAAATGAAAGGTAAGGAAAGGAGAGAGGTGGAGGAGAAGCAGTGAGGTTTGGAGCTGGGTAATTGGTGTAATGTAGCAGAATTTTTAACAACCCGGTGAAAAGGTCAAATAAGAGGAAATCGAAAGAGAGAGATGAGGCAGAGGAGCATGTCATCTGTATCATTAAGTGAAGTGTATCTTGATATTTGCTAACAGATCAGTGTGAAACTAATTCCCCTAATGATGTTACTACACACACACAACCTGATTAGGTCATGATCATAATATGTGCACTTGTGTATGTGTGTGTGTGTGTGTGTGTGTATCCGACAAATGTATCTGCTACAATAATACGCTATAAACATTAAAACCCCAACCAAAAACAGTTTTTGAATTTGTCTGATGTTTATTGGACATTTGATCAAACCCGCTGCAACATCTGCTCATGCATAAAGCCTGTGTGAAACAGTTTTGCACCTGCGGCAACTAGCTGCTATTATTGCACTGTTTGTAAGTACTTTCTAGGCATTCTGCAGACAAAGCTGTATTCAGCAACACCCTACAGCTTAGCTCCATAAATTGAAAGCACCAGCATCCAAGCAGCACATACAAATCTGTCTAATACATTACACACACATCATCGTCATTGCATGTATGTACACACACACTTCCCCAAACCGGCCTGTTTTGTTTAATATTGGTTTACACAGAATCTCCTGGCTGCCAAATCGTAATTATCAAGCAAACAGACCAACACCACCCACATGGAAGGGAATGCATTGGCTGAATTTTACCTTTACTAAATTCACCATAAGTATTATGGCAAACATGGGTCCATTATTTGTGCCTATGTTCCGTTTTTTTCCTTCAATTTCCTGTTTTCGTTAATTTGTGGTTCAAAAGCAAGCGTGTGATTTTTTTTTATTATTTCCCACAACTAAAAAACCCTCACCAATTTTTCTTACTTTTAGTCTTTGGTGTTGTTAATTAAATAAAAAATTGCCTTTGTAATCCAAACATGCAGGAAGGCACACACACACACACACACACACACACAAACACAAACACACACACACTATTGCTGTTTTACACTCAATTAGTGTTCTTCAGTTTCTCAGAAGTCTCTTTCTCTCTCTACCCCTTAACTCTGCCCTCCTCTCTCAACAGCATGTTTCCATCAGCACACGACCCCCCCCCTTTCCATCCTTCCTCTCCTCTTTTGTGTCATTAAGTTTTAAGAATAACCCTGGGCTGCACAACAGATGCTGCGGAGGTAAAAGAGCTTACGCGCACAAACATGACATCACAGGACAAGCTATTGTGTAAAAAGGATAGAGCTGTTACAGCTCTCTATTAGTGAGACTGAGAAGTCTTTCTGCTAGAATCAGCCACATTATAAAGAAATCTCACTATCCAACGTGACTTTTTCTCTCTGCCTTTCACTCTTTATTATTCAAAACTCTCCTCCAAAAGGATGTTTTTCTCTGAAAACTATGCTTGAAGGGACGGCTCCTGGAAAGCGTTCTCTTCTTTTTGTCGTGGGTAAAAACTGAACCACACTGCAAGACGGTGATCAATAGAGTTCTGTTTGATCTTACTTCTGTGGAAAGACTAACTAGACATCCACATAATCACTTTTACAATTATTATAAGATTTTCAGGCATTTTCTTGAACAGATTGCGGTCCTTGACTCCCTGCTGAATATCTCCAGCTTTGACAACAGATGTACTCCATAAAGGCAGACTTTGAGACACATAGTAGATGAGAAGGCTTTTAAAAAAAACAAAAAACAAAGAGGCATCACATAAATGGAACAACTTCACACTGACTTCTCACCCAGAACTCCCACATTAAAAACATGAACATAGAAAAACACACGGGATTCTGGCACATAACCAAGGCCTGCAGCTATTCGAGAAAGAAGATGGTTGTAAGGCTGCAGAATCATTAGATTGCAGACAAAACAGAGGTGCACACACGTACACACAGATGCTGGGAGGCAGAAGCTGTAACGTGTTTAACAAGCAGTGTGAAAAAGCAAGAACCGAAAGGGAGAGCGCTTTTTGAGTGAAAGGCCATCTGCTGAATCCATGGCTATGCCAGTCGCTTGCGAGCTTCCCATCACTCGCACCTGCCAGCCTGCCAAAGCACCCTCAGGAGGACAAAAGCACCAACTTCACACACAAACACACACCCGCACGCATTAACTCGCAGAGCAGTAATGGCACGCACACAGCAATAACTGTGTGATTTGTCAGCGCCGTGCTGCGTCTGAGGAGCTTTCGACATTTTTTCATGTTTTCCCTCCTGCAGTAACAATAGCATAACAGCACTTTATTAAACGAGAACAGGACAGAACAGAATGGCCTGCAAATCAGGCCGTTTATGAGGCGTAGCTGTTCAGTACCCTGCCAGCAAAGGCTGCAGGAAGTGGGTATATGTGAGACAGACAGAGAGACTATGGGCATATTTTATAGTGTAGTGATTCAAAAACCCTGCTATAAAGGTGTTCAGAATGTGGTCAGGATTGTGGGTTCAAGCGGTGAACTAGGTGTAAAACAAGAACAAAAAGCTCTCCAGCACTCTCCAGTCTAGTGACTACTGTGGAAATTATTTAAACAGCTGACCTTACAAGTGTCCGGTGGGAAATCATTTCAACCCTGGATGACTCTTAGTGTCCATTTCAGTTCCAATTTTAATCACGGTCCACATTGAACTGGCCTGAGCAAATACATCAGATTCTTGATACATTACAGAGGGTTTTCATCCAAATGTAAATTTCAAGAACGGAACAGGAAATGAAAGCTGGAGAGCCAAAGGCGGGCGAGATGAGAGAAAAGCAGACACAGAGAGAGCGCTGAATGGAGTGAAACGAGAGCAGGGGGTGAAAGAGAAATGGACTGATTGACGGATAAGATGGAAGGTGTAGTAGATGAAAAGAGGGAGGTATGGACAACAAGAGAGAGAGAGACCAAATCCTTATTTTTAGATTTCTCCCAGTTCCTCCAAAACCTGTATTATGACTCTCCTATTGCACCTACCAGTGCAATCGCCCACCCATCATCTCTCCTACTCTTCCTCCTCCTCTCTCAAACACTCTTATAATCTACCTTTTCATCTTTTGCTCCTTTGGACCTCTCCCTTCTTCCCGTTGTGCCGCTGGCTCTCCTCCTCCCTCCATCAATCTCCTTTTCTCTCCATCTCTCTCAAGCCTCCTCCTCTTTCTTCTCAAAATGTAGCTCTCCAGTGGCACAAACACATTTTAGATGTACCTCCCCACACACACACACACACACACACACACACACATTACTTGCTGCAGTCTGCCATTCCCACTGCTTATCTAATACGTTTTCATTTTATCCTCCACTTGCGTCTCTCCTTTACCTTGCTTGTGTCTATCTTTCTCCCCGTGAGCTCGCTCTCTCTCTCGCGCTCTCTCTCTCTCCGCTCTTGTCTCTCTTGTGATGTAGCTTTGATCCTCGCCTCATTCCCCAGATACAAACACAGCGCACACTCCACCTGTGCACACGTACACACACGTTTTGACAGATGTATAGATGTTGTTTAATAGAAAGCGGTAATCAACACCCCTTCCCCCTAAGCATCCCCAACTCTAAATGGTAGAAAGATAGATAGAGACAGAGGAAGAGAGAGGCCTAAAATTGACGGCAGTGCATCGACCCTGCTGTAAAACCTAGTTAACGCCTCCCCAGCCTGTGAAACCTGATTAGTTGAGTGTTAGTGTGTTTTGTGTCATCATGTGTGTTCATAGCGCACTGTGTTTAACAGGTTGTTTTGCTTCTTACAGATACAACCTCATAATTCCCCTCTGATTAAAAAAAATGTTGATGTGTTCCCATTCACATGCCTTGTGTGTGTGTGTGTGTGTGTGTGTGTGTGTGTGTGTGTGTGTGTGTGTGGGCGCCACACAGGACAGTCTCCACTGATTACATCCCCCCTACTCCTAGTCAATAGTGAATAGAGCACTCAGCCTGATAAGCAATCACCTGAATCAATACTAATGTTTTTAGCTTGTGTACATTAGTGTGTGCATGTTTGCGTGTGTGTGTGTGTGTGTGTAGTTCTTAACATGTGGCTAATCTAGTCCGAGCTCATGGAGGATAAACATTCAGTTACAGGCACGGTAAATCACAGATGCCTGTCATCCCTTTTTCTCCTCTCCTCTTCTCTCCTGATGTTGTCCCTTTCGTCTTTGTCCAAAGAGCCTTCTCCTAACTCCAATCCTTTCATCTTCTCGCCTCTCACCAATCTGCATTCTTTTATTTTCCCTTCTCCCTCTCATCTCCTTCTCCTCTTTGGCCTTCTTTGAGCATTAACGGCAGCCTAACCTTCAAAGAGAGTGATCATAGGGAGTCCACGCTGTCCACATACAGAATAACACAGCCTTTAGTTAGGCTTTGGCAGCAGTTTAAATGTCAAAGTTGGAGGCCCTGCTTTGCCACACCCACATGTAATCCCTGAGAGAGAGGCAGAGCGATATGAAGTGACACCAAGTGGAAGATTTGGTGCTGTAGTGAGTATTTATGGTGGCAGGACAGAGTGAATGAGACCTTCTCAATTTACTGTAGCAGCCATGTGCATTGTAACAAGATAATATGTCAGCCAGCATGTGGCTCTTTTGCATTTTTGGTCAACAATGGAAGTCTATCCCTCTCTTCTCTCTCCACTGTTCTCCTGATCTGGAATATCATGGAAATCATTTACTGTAAACTGTTTTACTCTCCCCGTGAGTTTGCTTCATTCACTCTGGTCTGTGTTTACATTCTGCTGCAGGCTAACATGCACGACGCACAGCGCATGCTGGCTGACCGGATACTGTGTGTGGAGCATACAAACCCGGACTCCCTTGTTATTGTTCTTGGTGACTTTAACAAAGGAAACCTTAGCTAAGCACTCCCCAAACACAGACAGTTTTGTCCAAGCAGACAGGGTGGACGGGTCGACACTTTAGATCACTGCTACACCACAGTTAGAAGTGCCTATCAGGTGAACCACGACATGGTTCTGATTCCTGCATAGAGGCAGAAACTAAAGCTATGTAAAGCTGTGGTGAGGACCTCCAGGTGTGTTTGGAGTGCACTGACTGGGATTTTTTCAGGACTACTACCAACAATCTGGATGAGTTTACTGATGCTGTGACGTCCTACATCAGCTTCTGTGAGGACAGCTGTATACCAACACGCACCGGGGCAAGTTATAACAATGACATACCCTGGTTTACAGCCAAACTCAGACAGCTATGGTTGGGAAAGAAGGACGCATATAGGAGTGGGACAGGGCCGGGCCAGGCTAGCTCCACCCCCTCCCCTACTCTCTCAATCTCAGAGAGGGAAGTCAACAGACTATTCAGGAGGCAGAAACGCTGCAAAGCAGCCGGGCCAGACTGTGTCTCCCCATCCACCCTGAAGCACTGTGCTGATCAGCTGTGTTCACAGACATTTTTAACACCTCACTGGAGACATGCCATGTGCCAGTTTGCTTCAAGCCTCCACCATCATCCCTGTCCCCAAAAAAACCAAGGACCACAGGACTAAACAACCAGACCCATCGCCCTGACCTCTGTGGTAATGTCCTTTGAATGCCTTGTGTTGTCCCACCTTAAATCCATCACTGATCCACTCCCGGACCCCCTGCAGTTTGCCTACAGAGCCACCAGGTCTGTAGATGATGCAGTAAAAATGGCCCTTCACTACATCCTTCAGCACCTAGACTCCCCAGGAACCTACGCCAGGATCCTAATTATGGATTTCAGCTCTGATTCAACACCATCATCCCGGCCCTGCTGCAGGACAAGCTCTCTCAGCTGAACGTACCTGACTCCACCTGTAGGTGGATCAATGACTTCCTGACAGACAGGAAGCAGCCCGTGAAGCTGGGAAAACATGTCTCTGATTCCAGGACCATCAGCACTGGTTCCCCTCAAGGCTGCGTTCTTTCCCCTCTTCTCTTCTCCCTGTACACCAACAGCTGCACCTCCAGTCACCAGACCATGAAGCTCCTGAAGTTTGCGGATGGCACCACCCTCATTGGGCTCATCTCAGGTGGGAACGAGTCCGCCTACAGGTGGGAGATCGACCATCTGGTGACCTGGTGCAGCCAGAACAGTCTGGAGCTCAGCGTCAGACAGTGGAGATGGTTGTGCATTTTAGAAAGAGCCCAGCCCCCCCTCCCCCATCATCCTGTGTGACTCCCCAGTCACTGTGGACTCCTTCCGCTTCCTGGGCACCATCATCTCCCAGGACCTCAAGTGGGAGCTGAAAATCACCTCCCTCACCAAAAGGCCCAGCAGAGGATGTACTTCCTGTGGCAGCTGAAGAAGTTCAGCCTGCCAAAGACAATGATGGTGCACTTCTACACCTCCATCATTGAGTCCATCCTCACCTCCTCCATCACCATCTGGTACACTGCTGCCACTGACATGGACAAAGGCAGGCTGCAGTGTATCGTTCGCTCTGCAGAGAAGGTGATTGGCTGCAATGTTCCATCACTTCAGGACATGTACGCCTCCAGGACTCTGAAGCGAGCAGGAAAGAATACAGCTGACCCCTCCCACCCTGGACCCTACGGTCCATCAGGACCAAAACCTCTCGCCACAAAAACAGCTTCTTCCCATCTGCAGCTAGTCTGGGTCCCCCACTGACACTATCCCCTTGCAAATAATACAAATATCTCTGCACATGTAAATACTATTTCATTTCATTTCTTATCATACACAAACCTGGCACATTACACATATTTGTTGTTAATTGTTAATCGTTGTTATATTGTCAGTTTATGTATTAATACACAATATTCTCTTCCGTTTCAATATATCTTGCGTAACACATCCTGGAATATTGCACTTGTAAATATCTGCGACATTGTTCTTTCTCTGCAAATAGTTGTATTATTTTTCTCGATTCTTTTTATTATTCTTATATAACTTACATTGTATATAAATATTCCATATTTATATGTTTCTAGATTTATTTATGTCAGCTGCATGTTTGTCTAAGCACCTCATCACCAAAGCAAATTCCTCGTATGTGAAAAACACTACTTGGCAATAAAGCTCCTTCTGATTCTGATTCTATGGAATAGAGGAAAGAGATCAGGCTTTGGATACACAGCCTATACTTGCTGACACATTTGTAGTTTTTGGTCTTTTCATGGGATTTGTTCATAATAACACAAATTAAAAAGATAATACCAGACATGTGTTAAAATACATGATTTACAAACACACTTGTTTAGGGTAGTCATTTGGTTTTTGAAATTTCCTGGCGCCTTTCCGGGCTGCCTGCCACATGTTAGTACCAACACTACACTTTACCTCTGCCCTGTGCTCTTCGCCCCATCTTGTGGTGCTTATAGCTCATACTGATCATGTCTAGAGGACCTTTGTGTCTCTTTTTTTTTTTTTTTTTACCCTACCTTCCGCTGACAACGAAGCAAGTCACCAGGAAGATGAGCAGAACGATTCCCCCAGCGATGGACACAGCCAGAATGGTGGACTGGTTAGGGTCCCCGATAGCAAAAACATCTATTAAGGAGACAAAGGGAACACAGTGGATTAATAAACAAAGCATAAAGAAGGATGGAAAGAAGCTGAGGTTGTTTTCGGCGGGAGGAAAGTGAGAGGAGAAAAGACGAAGAGAGTCTGGGAGTAAAACAGACAGGAAAGTGAGTGTGGTGGAGGAAAGAGGGAGAGAGAATGAAATATGAGAGCAATAGAAAAGAAGATAAAAGAGGTTGAAGAAGAGGGAAAAAGAGAGAGCAGCAAACGAGTAAAAGAGAGGATAAAGAGAGGATAAAAGAGAGGAGCGACGTGGTGGGTGGAATAGTAAGTAAGGTCCTTGATGAAAAGCGCTCTCCCTCTCTGCATCGCCTGTGAGGGTATGAGAGTGGACGTGAAAGCCATTCCCATTCGGCCGCGCTGTCCAAATGGATATGTTAACATTGCACATAACAAGGCTACCGCCAAGAACTTTCTGCAAAGATGCATTGATTTTTACGCCACCCCAAACGAGCCATTACTCAAAACAAATACCTCATTTATCTGGCTTAGCTAAGCATGAGCAGGCACGTGTGTCTGTATGTGTATGAATATATGAGTGTGTGCGTGTGTGTGTGTTGAAGAGGCAAATTAGAGCCCCTAGGCAAGGCACAGGTAAGCATTGATCTCCTATTACATTTACTGCCGCACACATGCACAGCCTTCTTTAACAATCAATGGAATTGATCTGATTAGATAACCTTGAAATGTTTGCTGCGTGGTCAGCTGAATCTTGTATTTTAGAGCACTGAACTCGGATATGAATCTGCTGTATGAAGGTTCAGTAACAGCACTAGACACCAGTGACACGCAACCTGGGTTCTGTCTTTTACTGTCATCTTCCAGATATTTGTTGCAGAACAGGAATAGAAACCCTACTTTGAATTACTTTTACTGATTATTGAATGATTAGTAGGCTAATGTGTGCCTGTTGTATGCTACGTTGACAATCTACAGCGCAGTGCCATACATTACCTGATTTATCCCCTCTGCCTGCCTGTCTGGGAATCAATGTTCACTTTGAAGAGCACATTATGGGGCTTCTAAAGCAGAAAATCCTAGAGCACATAATGAAGCGATAATGAAAGTGGATGACAGCAAACAAATGAGAAAAGGAGTGACAGAGAGGCTAAAACATTAGGAGAGAGCTGCAGCATAGAATGCCCATAGCTGTGAGGCCTGGCCCCACTGGCCTGGATCGACCCTGGCATAGATTTCTCTTTTTTTGACTCCAAACCATAAGTCCAGAATACATTTCTAAATGCAAGTGGTCAGTCTCCTTTACTCAGAAGAAGGAAAAAAACCCGCTCTATACAGAGCACTGCCGTTGCAGTATAGTTGCAGGTGGGGAAAATTAAACATCATCTAGGTAGTAAGATGTCCAGTCAAGTTTAAATTTATTCACCCGATGGCTACATAACATCTGAGGATGTTTGGTGTTTTCATTTTCTGTCTTTTCAATTCATGGTTTTCATTGTGGGTGCAAACTTCTTCTACTCGTAAGATTTTGCTCCTGTCGTTGGTGTGAATCAAAATCTCACAATCCAGTAAAGCATGTTTGCTTTGATTCATTGTGTAATTGGGTTGTCTCCTTTTTACCTGATACTTTTTATTATTAGGATACCTTTAAGCCACTGGTTCAGATATGTAGATGACACAGCCTGTGAGGCTGCTGAGGTTTTTCTGTCTGACAACAGAACTGAAGAAGCCATTCGGGTGAAAAGTGAGCTATTTCATGACCATCTGGCAGATTGATTTAAACTGCAGGGGGGATGAATCAGGGTCTTACTACACTGTGATATAATATGCCATACTCTTTGCTCTGCAGTCAATCTTTGTGATTCTTGACTCAGGTATAAATCATGTCCACAGACGAGGTAATGTATTGAAGTTGAATTCATGTTATATTTAGTCTTGTTTGCCAAATTCCTTCCTCACACATAATCCGATGTTCCCCATAAGTTACACTATAGCACTTAGAGGGGTTAAAGTGGATATGATGCCAGCAGCAGGCGAGTAAATGAAACGCACAATTACCTTGAATGAAATTGTTGTAAGTACACAATTCAACAAAATATTTAACATAGGTCTAGTGTTTTTTTGATAATTTAATGTGGAAATGCATATTATACATTTAAATAATTGGCATGTAGCTATTTTCAGTGTAGCAACTGACTGCTATTCCAATTTTTATCGGAAAACCTCAGGGACATTTTGAAAACAGGAAGATTGATGAAAAAATTGCAATCCAATTACACAAGATGATGCGTAAAAAAAAAAAGGAAAAGTGAAATTGCTTATTCATTCTGAGTAAACAAATATTTATTATTCATCCCTTTACCTTCGTGGCTGGTTTCCAATTCAATCTCTCCACCGTAGCTCCCGTAGCCCACATTGGTTCGAGCCCTGACCCTGAACACATAGGTGGTCCCTGGCTTCAGCCCGTCCACTGTCATCATGTTGGAGCTAGTCCTCAAGACCGTGTAGTTCTGCTCCCGCTGATTCTGAAGTGGAAGAAAGAGCAGGAGGAGAGTTCAGTAGATACTATTAGGTGTCAGAGAAATAAAGTGATTGTGGGTAAAAAGGGGATGAAATTATATAAATACTCAAAAGTGTTATATAAAGAGCAATGGACTGTCTTATCGAGGGAGACAGAAAAAAAACTGGAAAGTCTGAAAATAATAGAAAGCTCAAATATTTTAATTTAAACGTCTCCATGGGGCCACATACACCTCACTTAGTTTTCATTTGTTCATCACTGGACCATTTGGTCACATTTATACATGAGCATCTGTCAAGTCCCAAATCACACCCTCTTTACTCTTCATTCCCCCGACTACCTTGCAGGTGTGTGTGTGTGTGTGTGTGTGTGTGTGTGTGTGTGTGTGTGTGTGTGTGTGTGTGTGTGTGTTTGCGCACACACTTACAATATGTGTGTAGGTAGATGAATAAAGAATAAGTGTGCCTGTCAGTAAGCTGATTCCCTGCAGAGAGGCTGATACTCTACCTAATGGAAGACACTCTACAACACGGATTAACACTATTTTACTGCTAATGCCTGCTAACACACACACACACACACACACACACACACACACGCACAGGCTTAATTTCATCACCTTGGCCATGTTTTACAAGGTTTGTTCGACAGATGTGTTGTTAATTGGCTTGGTGTGAGGAATAGGGGAGAAGGGAGGTATATGGTGATGGAGATGGAGAGATAGAGAGATTGGAGAGAGAGATGTGTACGTAATGAGTAGTCATTACAGACATGCCTAAGGCAAAACTCAAGTCCTGTGAACCTAGACAACATGTAGATTAAAGAGAACAAAAGGAGTGGAAAGAAACATTTTGAGTTAAAACAAGAAAGAGTTGCTCCAGAGTTTAGCATTGCATTTAAAGAATTGTTTGTCAGTTTTGTAAATATGCTTATGTCCTTTCTTGGTGAGAGTAAGATGGAAGATGGAGATTGGGTATTATTGTCTTTACACTTGTTAAAGCATTTGTAACTTGTTTTTGAAAAGTGCTCTACAATAAAGATTATTATTATTATTATATTATTATTACTCTCGTGTCTGCATGCTAAATGAGGCTACAGGTAGCAGCTGGTTAGCTAATCTTAGCACACAAATTGGAAACAGCTAGCCTGGCTCTGTATAAAGGTAACAAAATCTGCCTACCAGCACCTTTAAAATTCACAAATTATCATATGTTACATATGTCTTTTGTTAATCCATACATAGAAACTGTGGTGCAAAAACAACAATCTGCTGTTTTATTTTGTGGCAAATAATTCCTCGTAAAGCAGCAAATTGTGTGGATTAAACAAACTACATGGAATGGGTAATTCTTGAGCTTGAAGGTGGATTTTTTTAACCTTTGGACACTAAGCTAGCTATTTTCCCCTTGATTCCAGAATTTGAGCTAAAATAAATCGACTGCAAGCAATAGCTTACTATTTTCCACACAGACATGGAAGTGGTATCGATCTTCTAATCTAACCCTCAGTAGAGAATACCAAATACCTCCCAACATGACTCCCAAATACCTCCAAAAAATGTCAAAGTATTTCTTCAAAGCTTATCCCCACTACCAGGTTGCAACACGGGTTTTCTGTTAAAAAAACAACTAATCTGATCATCATGTGTCAAACTGGTTGAGTGCCCCTTTAAAAATGTGTGTCTCTCTCTCACCTTCTCATAGTAGATGACCTCATACTCCACTATCACTTCATTGGGTCTCTCTGGACCCTGCCAGGCCAAAGTCACACTGTCCTTGCTCCGCCTCTCCTTCAACACAACGCTCACTGTAGGAAAACAAAGAACAAGTGAGGAAAAGCATGAGCACCAAAGAGAGAGTAAAGTTCAACGAGATGAGGGGGGAAAAGCATGTAAAGAGGCAGATTTAGATGGATTCCTACTGTGCTATAATGAGAAGACCCATATTTGAAGTGTGTGTCATGTAATTTTGCTAATGAGTGGGCTTACAAGGTGTTTCATACTTGTGTGATCACAGCATTCTACGGTGTGTGTATGGTCTGTGATCTGCTCGTATTATTAATGTGCAAACCCTGCGACTGATTCTCTGCCTTCCCACATAGGGGCACAGGCTTGTGTGGGTGGAAAGTGTATATTTGCTTGTGCTGGTGTGTGTGTGTGTGTGTGTGTGTGTGTGTGTGTGTGACATACTGTAGTCCAGAGTAGCACGTGTGACATGTGGGGATGTTAATGAGGTTAACAACCTCTTACACCCTTTCACCTTTCCCCCCTCCTGTTATTACACACACATCGTAGAACGAAGCCTATTAGTCATCGCCCATCCTGTCATACGCACTTCTCTTACATTTCCCACAGTACCACACTGTGAAAAACGTGTGATTATATATTGTATGAGCAGGCAGAGGTGTCATTTTGTGGTATCAGAGTGATGCAGGAAAGCAGTGCTTTTATAGTTAAAAGCCTCATACTATTTGTGAGCACACTGCAATCAGGAGACAATTTTGAAAAATGCTCAATTCACTATCCTTCCAATTCCTAGTTCGGGCTAATGAATATGTTCTATTTTCTTTTCTTATCAGCCTTTAAAAGTGGAATCCTGTATAATCCTTCTTGATGTCAAGTTTTAACTGCAGTTTAAATCTTAAAGCACCCTGCCACCTGTACAAATTACACTGTTTCAACAAAGCTGGTGTTGTGACATTCATAGTTAAATTTGGGGATTTAGATGTACTTTTAGGAGTGACATTACCCCCACTATGCATGTATGCTCTCACCTGTCTGTGATGTAGTGACATTGATGACTGCCGTTCCTCTGGGTGTGGGACTTAAATCTGACACTCCATTCTGGCTCTCAATAGTGAAGCTGTAGTTGGAGTCCGGTTGCAGTTCGGTGACCAGCACGGTGGCTGACGAGAGACCAAACTGCCTGGGAACAAAATGGACGCTGCTACCACATGGTGTGCACTTCTTGCCATCACCTGAGCACTTACTGCAGTGGAGGCTGTAGGTGATGTCTCCTCGGCCTCCTGTGTCCCTGGTGGTGACCACTCCAATGTGACACAGGTCTCATTCACTGTGGAGATGGGGTTCTCTGGAGCAGATGGAGGACCTGGGAAGATAGAGGCACACAGATTTATTTCTGTGACCTTGTTAAAAAACATTTTTGTCCAGAAAGTAGAATCTTTTTCAACTGACCCTGTGGAGTTTTTTGTAAACAAAATGTTTTGCTCTTTCTCACTAAGGCATTGTGTCTATCGTTGAGGCCTGTTTAAAGTGCGCTCCACAGATTTCGTATTGTGCTTCTCTAACATTGTCGGGCTCACAATGGACAGTTTAGAAAAACAGGATCAAAATCTATGCAGCAGAACCTCAGATATTGCCTTTTTTACTCAATGCATTCTTCTTTCTTCTGAAAACATGCCACCTACATTACCCACAAATCAACTCGACTACTAACAGATTCAGGTGTGTTATGCTAGTAGCAGCAAATGCAGCCTCGGCTGCTATTCTCAAGCAGAGATGAGGAGTGTGCTACAGACGTTTGGTAAAGCTCACTTCTTTCTAACTTCCCACCCCCAGATAATTTTATCATTTTCAAACTTGCAGATTTCAGCCCCAGCCAGCGCAGACTCAAGTGACATCACATCAAGTGAAATTTATTTTACACAGCTCCTTCTGGAGCCACAAAAGGCTTTATACAACCTTTTTCACATATGCTGTAGTACTCCCCAAGACCTATAGACAGACTTTAATGTGGAAAATTGTTGGAGTTCCCCTTTACAATAAATGGCACACTATACCCTGGGTATATTAGGTGAGCTGTATCGTACACCTAAAAAAATTCTGTAAGCGTACACTGTCTTCATGTTCGTTACAAAATGTATTGCAGTTTCTATTAAGGACAGAATTCACGCTGAAAAAATGAATTAACTGACTCCAGCCAGAGGGCGGACACTTAGCTCTCGATTAATGAATAGCTGTGAAATGGACAGTGATTAAAAGAGCTTGGCTGATTGTAAATGCGACGGCAGGAGAATATATGACGCAGCCGAAGTTTAAATCCATCTTAAGAGAATTCACATGATGTTAAATGGTTGGCGCTCAGCTGCAGGGAGGTTTTTACCACGTGAAGTTAACTGATACTCTTTGGGGCTGCACTGCAGACAATAAATAGTGAGTGGACAATGATCCATAGAAAGTGCCCAGGGTAATTTTCTCTGAACTTCAGCTGACATGATTAGTGTATCACAGAGTCCAAAAGTGTGTCAGTAATCATCCTCAAGGAAACAGAGACACAGCGACACACAATGTTCTTTATTATATCTTTAGATGAAGAGTGTTGATGTTGATACATAGATCAAAATCTAGGTAATATATGTGAATAACATTTCAAATAGTTTTGTAACTGAAGCAACTGCAACTGAAGCAGTGTACTGAGTTTTTAACATAGGACTGTAAGGAGCATTTTGTCTCTAAATAAACCATTGAGATAAAATTCTAATTTCTTTTATACTGATTTGATTGATTCACAGCCCCTTGTAGATGTGTAGACATCATGTGTAATTTTAAGGTACATAGTCTGGGTACAAATTATATTTCCTATACAAATTTGGGAATTATAACAAATTGAGTTTAAATTCAGTTAAATTCTGTTTAGGACCACAAAAGCTTTTGTGGAGGTAGTGGATCCCCAACTTGGATGGTGATCGTACACCCTTCACTTTTCACTGGCTTCTCTGTTTCTATTTTTGTCACGGACTGAGCAGTTCCTGCTTTTGCTTCACATTAAAGCTTTCCTCCATCAAACCAGTTGAACAGGAAGAAGGTTTAATCTTGCAATGCAATGATCTCTTCTAGGAATATGGCATTGACATTACAAAGTAATGAATGTGGCCTTATTGAGAAGCAAATACTGGAGGTGCTATCTTTGTGTCCAAAGTTAGCAACCATCTTCTAACTCCTTGTTGTTGTAATAATTAAGTACATCTACATGTTGGCCTTTTTTCTGTGTTTTTTCATTGGCAGATCAACTTTAAATATTGTCAGCAGGGACAGTGTGAGCGAACCACAAACCTCCAACACATAATCAAGGTAAGACTTCTTGTTGTGTCTCACTCTTATGGAAACCTCTGATTGTGGTTGCTCAAAGCACAGCACAGTGCAGATATCTCAACCATATGGAAATTTGGCAGTAGATGCCCATTCAGCCTGACATCTCATCAGGTCCTGGCTGAGCACTGAGCCCCAGGGGGCCGCTGGCAAAGCCTGGGACTTTCCTGATTAGCCATCCCAATGGCGAGCCTCTCTGAAAGAATGAGGGAAAACTGGGAGTGGGGAGGTAGAGGCCATGCTGTGGATAATTGAGGCTGTCAGTCATAAATCTCCTAAAGGATTGTGCTGACTGATCCTGCTAATTCTGTTTTTCTTCTCTCCATCCCCCCACTTCCCTCGGCCAAACTTAACTGTCCATCATTGTGTCTACTGATCTGCCTTTTATGACATTTAAATTATATGCCTCTGATAGTCCCCTATTTCCCCCACTGTTCTATTCTTTGCCTGTGTCTAAAGTGTCATTCTCCATGTCTCTAAATGACAAATTCTTTCACCTTTGCTCCTTATTTTCTCATTTTCGCCTTTTCCTCCTCAGTGCTCTTCACCAGCATGTGTGTGCGTGTGTGCGCGTGTGTGCGCATGTGTGCTCATGTGGCCCATACATACTTGAACAAACCGTTACTCATTTCCAGCTGATAACACCAACTGTTACACATCTCACCTGTGACAACGATTAATGAGTGTAATCTACCATAACTTGATAATGGGTTTGGGTGTGTGTGTGCACGTGTGTGCGTGTCCATATTTCAGGCTCTCTCTCCCTCCATGTCACCGTCCTTTCCCACCCCCCACATTCCTCCGTCTATCTCAATCCATCTCTTTCTGTCCCCCTCTTTCCCCCAATCTTCCCTCCCCATCCTTTCTATGCTCCGCTGTCTCTGTTCATGAGGATGTGGTTCTGATCCCCCTGGCTCTGTGTGTGTGTGTGTGTGTGGCTGAGAGTGGGAAGCAGACAAAGAATAAGAAACATCATCACATTTCTACCCGAGTATCACCCATATCAGTGTTCTCATCTGAGATATCTGCGGACTGTAACCACACAGCTGACAGACATGGATGTGTGTGTGTGTGTGTGTGTGTTTTTTTGTATCTCTAGTGTTGTGTAAATCAATAGCAGCTGAGGAAAAGGAAAATGCATGGAGGGATTATAGATAGAAAAATGAATAAATGGAGCAGCCCTTCAATGTAAATTCTTACAGGAATACATTGCAAACTAATTAAATGAAATTTAATTCAATTATTGTTTCTTAATGCCATTTTATGAGGTAGAAATGTAAACAGTCGAAAGCAAATATTTGACTACAGTGAATACACAGTGTGGTATGAAATTAGCTTCGAACTGTATGACTGTAGCTAATGAGATGTGCATGGGTTTGAGTTTCTGCCAGTTTTCTGCCACTCACGTGTGCAGGCCATGGCCCGTGGGTCGGTCTCAGCACGGTAGAAACCTTTCTCACAAACACACTCAAAGGCTTGTTCCTGCGGAGACGAGCTGTGGGGAGGACATTTGGTGCAGTAGGCATCTGTGGCTGAAGCTTTGTAGGTACCAGGTCTGCACGCTTGAGTGAGGAGACAGATAAACACTGTGTTAGAGGCTGTGCCAATACACCTTTTATACTGTATATTCCGCTCAACAATTATCAACCAACACACTAGTAATTAATATTAACCTACCGGCCGCAGTTGTGAGGACACACACTTTTCCTGTACAGTGAGGGATTTTTACAGACCTTGCATTCAATTTCAGTTGTACCTCCAAGTAAAGTGGTTTGAATAATCTAGCTAAATTTTTGGCTTGTGTACCACCTGTCTGATCGTCCGACTGCTGATGTTTCTTGCCCTGTCTAAATGTCTGAAGTTCCCAGATTTCAATTTGGTGAGTACGTTATCATAACTGAAAGAAATTATGGTCAAAACTACAAGAATAAAACCAAGGTTGTGCACGGTAATAACCTTTAAGACTGTGTGAAAATAAAGGAGAGTCAGAAGAGTATAAAGGGCAACAGTTACTCAAAAAGGTAGAAAATGTTCAAGAAAATGCAAACCGACATGAGGAATTATGCAACAAAAGAGGTACTACAACAGATACTGATAGGTCATAAGATGTGCCATGCAGCCCCCATGGCAAGAACAAGAAAACAAAGTTTGATTAATATATTGTGACATTGGGTCTATATGAGATACTTTTAGATCAGGCTGACGGCCCTATTGTACAATACAATAACATGGTGCAACAGCAGATCCACTGTCATTCCCGTTATATAAGCTGTAGATCTTCAGGCAACCGAGGGAACAAAAATACACAGCTGCAGTCGCAGCAATAATCACAATAACATAATATGACTATTGCTATGGCTGTTACGCTGGCTGCATATTAGTCATTATGTGGAGTCATAAAACTGGGGAGGGAAAACCACGCTACCGCTCAACAGGAGCAGCTTGCTGAAGTAGATTGGGGACTTGAATGATTTCCCCTTTGCATCCTAGGCAGTAAAATGGAATTTCCGACTTTCCCTCTGGTAATCTGAATAAAGATTACGCATGTATTTATTTATACATTCGTAGGCCTGGTATTCCCGTCCTTGCAAGCCTTTTCTGCTAAGGTGGTAAATAGTATTAAGGTGTACAAAACCCCATGTATGGAAAATGAGTGTCTCAAATGCAATTCGATATATGCCTTGTGTGTATGCATATGTGTATGTGCGAATATGTTTGATCAGTGATGCTATAGATTCCGCCAGGTGCTGATTGCATGTTCGTGCGCTGAGCGTTTTTCAGCGAGAAAGTGTTAAGTATGCGGCGCGTGTGTATGTGTGAGCGTGTGTGTTGGCTTGCTGATTGCTTGTGCTGGTGGTGAAGGTCACGGATTTAATCAAGCTACACGTCAAGCTACACGTCCCAGAAAGGCTGTAAATTATCACTGTAATACACATGTTCACAGGCACACGTGCATGTCCGACGCCATGGTTAACCTGCAGATAGAGGAATGGAAAAGTGGCCTAAAAGTGGTGTGATTTCTCACTGTGGAGGTAAGTTCCTCCACCTGGACGCTGTGCTTGCTCGCATACAGACAGTATTTTTAGGCAAATCATTCATCATAGGGGAGCAAAGTCCACTAGCACAATCCCCAAAAGACCCGAGAGAACACCAGAAAGGGGATGTGTGTGTGCGTAGGTGTGAAAGAGAGAACGAAGGAAAGAAAGAAAGAAAGAAAGGAAAGGGAGTGATAATTCTCAAAGGGTTTCTGCTCTCTTTCCTCCTTCCTGTCAGCTTCCAAGGTAATGGGTGCCTATGTGCTGTGCTAGTGACTCTGTGTGTGTGCGTGTGTGTGTTCTTGTTGGCTGGGCTGTAGGAGCAGGGTGGAAAAGCAGCTTTTCTCTGGGGATGTTTCATCCGGAGAGTCCTGGCTCCGGGCGCTGGCCAGGCACAAAGGACCCCTACGCTAGAGGACAGACAGGGCGCCCCGTGCCAGGCCTGGCGTCCGAACAACTGCCTGATCAAAAACTTTCTGCAAGAATGGCAGCTTGGCCACTTTGAGTGGCGCTTCCTTCTCCTGATCTGCTGTTTTCTACTTTGCTTTTCCACCTCGTTCTCACTCCAGCTTTTCTTTCTCTCTCCCGTCCCCCCTCTCCTCCATCCCCCTTCTTCTTGCCTCTTTTTGTTTTCTCAAGCTACTCCCTGTGTCTGCCCCATGGGAAATGTGTTACTTGACTTGGTTCCCTTATGATTAATGATTTACCATAGATATGAAAAAGGGACAAGAAGGCTGAGGCAGTAAGACAGAGCTCACATAAACATGCACTCACAGAAAGCAGACACACAGGAGCACAAAAGTTTAGTCACAAAAACTATGTTGTAGAACTAGGAGCTAACTCCAAAGTAACTGTACAGTACGTAGGGTGCTTGTATGTGTGTGTATGTGTTTCTTCTAAAGACAAAGAGTGGCCTCAGATCCAGTATCTTATTAAATATTCATCCGGTCACCAGAGAGACTTAGTATATTTATGCCAATCGATAGCTCTTAGATATGATATAGTCCTGCTACTCAAGACACACCCTCAGTCACAACGCACTGATTGAAAAGGGAACAGCCCAACTGTTTCCTTTGGGAAAACACTGCACAGTGATTGAATTCTTTTGTATTCTATTTCTTGTATATTCAATTCTACTCTTTCTCTACTCTACTCAAATTCTTTAATCAATTATAAAAAATCTGACAAGTTATAGATAAATAAGTGTATTACACCAAACAACCAGGACATGTCTTTAAAAAGTTGCACTAATCAGTGTATTTATATTAACAATGGATCAAATGATGATGTGTAATGTAGTGATGAATTCTTAACTGCAGATCCCCTCAACTCTACAGAGCATTTTAGCATCTCTTAACACATTGTTGTGGTTTATGGCTCACACCTTTACAGGTTTAGTTCACTGTCACCACATATCAACTGTGTTTCCAGGAGCAGGCAGCTGTTTTCAGCTAAAAAGTTCTTATAAAAGTGACGGTACGTGACCTGCCCAGCACCAAACAGCAGACAGACAAAGCGGCTAGCTGTTGAACATAGTGGAGCATTTAGCACCTAAATAGCCAGGTATTTACCTCAGGAGAGCAAGCCGAAGGTAAAAGGAAAGTAAATATTCATTCATCAGATTGACCAGAATCGCGAATCCGTTACCCCCAAGTATCTGTTGATACTGCTTCTGCTTGTTTTATTTGACTGCAAAACCCAAATATAGTGTTCTTATTCAGAATCACATAAAACGAGAAAAAGAAAAAAGGAAAAGGAAATGGAGCTGAGTGACTGTTTAAGATACAAGCGTACTGAACTTGTGTGAATGACAGAAACTGCTGACTATACCGGAAGAGTTCAGGAAGTGGGTTCGGTTAATGGTTGAAAAGGGCCTGTGCATATTCACACACAAGTGTGCACACTGAAACACAAACCCGATATCACATAGTCAAAGTCATTACATCCTAATTACATTCAGCCAGGCAGCTCTGTACGTATACAAAATCACATCAGCTGCACTTTTCTGAAACAAACACTTCCTCTGCCTGGCTGGGAGCCGTCTCCTCTCCTCCACTTCCCTTTCAAATGTTCTTGCTAGTTTAACTGTTATTTGCTCTGTTCTCTTGCTTTCTGTCGCACTTGCTTCAAGTCAAACATTGGCTCCCCGCCGGCTTTACCATAAAGGCCAGAAAGAGGAGAAAACTCTGTGTGTGTGTGTGTGTGTTTGTGTGGGTGGGTGGGTGGTTGGGGGGTATAGTGAGTGTGTGCATGTGCCTGTGTGTGTTCTTTTGAGAGGGAAGTTGTGTAAAGCTCGCTGGCCCACGGGAGATGAGCTCCATAATGGTCACCATGGCAACAGGCTTTCAAGCTGGAACCCTTCTAGTACCCCTCGAGTGCCACAGCTCCTGGAGCACAGAGCGGCCTGTGTGTGTGTGTGTTTGTTGGCTACCCAGGCGTTAGTTGAGGCCAGCTATTTAAAAATTGATACATCAAGCGTCAGTGGAGAAATCTGACGAGATTGAATGTGACGTCCTTTACGGCCACTGGGGTCGCATCTGTATGTGTGTGTTTGTGCTCATGTGTACATAACCGTGAAACATGCTTTCGGCCGAATTGAATAACGTTGTGCCTTATATGTGAAAAAAACATACACAACAAGGGGCATAAAACCCTTTATATGATTACTGGCACTTCACAACATTACAAATGTTAATGTAAACATGTCATTTTAATTCAATAGATTCACTATACATTGGTGTGCATTATCAAAGCAAAATGCATCTTTTAAAAGCTGCCGATGAACATGACCAACTGACAGTGTGTTTGTGTAGTCAACAACTTTCCTTGTTGATAAGTGGAAGTAATATGTCTGGTGTGTGTGCGTGTGTGTGTGTGTGGGTTTGTGTGTGTGTGTGTGTGTGTGTGTGTGTGTGTGTCGGTTTGTGTGTGGTAATGAGGAAGTTTGTGTAGGATAGAGATGTCAGCATCATAGTCCAGCCCCCTGTTGAGAACCTCTAATCCCTAACTGGAGTTCATAACAACCTTTAACACCATAATATTCAGCATTACTACTAATCCTGCAAAACATACGCACACACTCAAGACACACATACAATTCCTGAGCAAACATGCTTGTCTGTTTTTGCATTAAATTTGCTCTTTCTTTCTTTCTTGATCTAAGGATTATTCAACTATGGACACCTCATGTTTTTGCTTTGTATGAACAACAACTTTGCAACTTTGCAATTACAAAATTACATTGCCTTTATGTTTTGTTTTTGTGTTGTGGGGCAGTTTTCTATAAGTGGCATCATCACCACAACAGAAATGTTGTAATAACAATGAGCTCACTACAGATATATATACAGTAGCTCACAGGTTCCCAATGCTAAAACCATCTGTCCTCTCACTGCAAAATCTGATCAATAGTTTGATTAACACTAAAAACTTTGATATATGTGTGTTCCAAAAACAATCTTCTTGAAAAACATAGCTACTCAAGAAACAGTAATTGTTGGTCCAGTTTAACCCAGTTAACATCAAGACATGTCAAGTATAATGCAGTTCTTATTAAGAAGTATAACAAATGTGAATGTTAAAATGATTGAAAAATAATTTGCAGGAAACAGGAAAGACTTTACTCAGGATAGTAGCACAATTTGTAGTGCCTGAACAGAGCAGGTGCTCACTGGTACCAGTAACATTTTAGATATTTTCCTATCAGGGGTCAGAGTGGAAGGAAAACCCACCTGAACTAACTTTACGAGTTATCCTGTATTTGAGACTAAACATTGTTATGCTTGACCATTAGACCATTTAAGGCCAGAAATTTAGAGTAGTAATATTTCCCCACCAGAATTGTATTACTGGCAGGAAGGAAACATGCAAATAAGTAATAAATAGTATTTATATCAGGTAAGTAATGTTAGGGCAATACTGGTCCTTGAAAAAAGAAGGCATTTACAGGCATGTAACTGCATAATTACAGTAAATGAATTTCACATACATCACAAAAATATTTAATAAACTCTTTACAGACTTCTGACACTGTACAGACTTCTGACAGTGTTTTGATGTTTGTCATGGAGAAAAATCCATCTGACCATAGAAGAGGTGTGAAAATAGCCTGCCAGGCTAATTATCAGTGAACACATGCATTTTCATGTCAGATCCTGTACTGTGTGTGGCCATATATGGGTAGTTGTTTTTGGAAAAGATCAACTGTTAGGAACTTAGGCCTAGTAGTTGAGTAGGACAAGTTGACAGTATCGACACCTTTTTATCCCAGTTCAACCACTAAAGTTCATTACATAAGAGGTAAGACGACAGATGGGGTGGTGTCTCAAAAACTATAATGTCTTCCTAAAGAAAATATTGTAATGTGTGGCAGTGGTTACTTTTGCCTACAAGACTTTTGTTAGAGAAATACAAGGCAGGATCACATGACTGCATAGTGGACGTGAGACATGAGCCGTGTCCTGACAGAAGACATAGGCCTCCATGATTGACACCTCAGGACAGACCCTTACTGTGTTTATAGCATCCTATTATTTCTCTGACCCCTACACACACACACACACACACACACACACACACACACACACACACACACACACACACACACACACACGGTCAAACCAGATATAAAATGGTTTGTGATGTCCAGTACATGAAGCACATGAGCATACTCTGGCTTCTTTCTGATCTACTCTGTGTCCTCTGGATACCAGCCAATTACTGAGAGCGGCCAAGGGGAACTACGGGATGAAGCTCTCCCTCTTCGTCATTCTGTCCATCTCTGTTTTCTCTGTCTGTCTTTCTCTATTTCTTTCTCTCTCTGTTTATCTCTCTGTTTGCCCTCCTGCCTGTCTATTTCTATTTCTTTGTCTCTGTCCTCTCTGTCTGTCTTGCTCCTTTTCTGGCCATCTTTACTTTATTCTCTCTATTTATGTATGTGTGTGTATGTGTGAGTCTACCTTTGTATGTGTGTCTTATTTCCCAGTGGGCTGTCTGTCATACGTTGACCCTGACCTCCTCCAGAGCTCCTGCACAAATATTTACTCTCTCCGCTGACAGGCACACACACACATACACAAAACCCTCAAAAATAAATCGGAGGGAAAGAGAGCAAGCTCAATTTCAGTGCAATTAAAACAAACATCCACACACACACTTTTCTAGTGGTAACCCAAGCTGATGGCTCACTAATTCCGAGCCAGGATGATTATCCTGCAGTCTAAAAACAGATTAAATAGATACCAGGTGCATGTGTGTTTCTGTGTGAAAGTGGTCATGGGCGAGGGACAGAAAGAGAGAGAAAGAGAGCGAGAGAGGGCATGACAGGCCTATAGAAGGAGTCTTTTGGGAGTTTGGTTCACTGTCTGAATAACTTACTTTTCTGTCTGTCTGTTTTTCCATCAAGATAAAAGGCCAGGGCCAGAGGAACACAAAGATTCACCTCCTCCTTTTAACAGCCAGACAGACGGACCAGTACACACTCAAAAACACAACACACACACCCCAAAAAAAAAAGCTTCAGTCTTCATGGGCAGATTTCAAGCTGTACTTTAACCCCACACGTTCTCTTTCCCTAGGCACACGTCGCTTAAACATCTTCTATCAAACTCAACCCACAGAGCTTTAACACACTACAAACACGCACGCATCTTATCTCCCCAGATGCACTCAGCAAACGTGCCGGCATCGGCCCGGCCCCGTGACCGGCAGAGTGTGTGTAGGAGGAGCGCACCTCCTTTCCTCACCCACGTTATTTTCAGTTCATCACTCTCAATAATTCATTCTTTCAGGCGGAGGAGGAAAGGAGAGCCCCGTGCCTTTTTCTTGGTGTCCGTCACACACACACACACACACACACACACACACACACACTCACACACACTGATGTACCTGTCAAGTGGGGGGGCCATATTCTTGTTGTAATCTGTGGGTGGGCAGTTGTTGCCTTTGTCAGCAAAAGACTCAACGCAAATTGACAATGGCAGGAAAATCTGAACTTGTATGTTTTAATCTCATTCGCATGGGAAGATTACAGAGACTTAATAGTCAGTGATTTATAAACAACTAACAAAAGCAAAAGAAATGCCAAGAGAGAGAACGCTTGAGATTGCTTCCTTGCTCGTTTGTGAGTGTGTACACATTGCTGAGCATACATCTCTTGAGAATGAATGTATTTATGTGCAAGTATATGTATGTGTGTGACCCCAAGTGGCCTCTTCCACCTGACAGACACAGTATAACCTTGTTACAAATGAAGTATTCACCTTACACATCTCCTTGACACCCCGGCAGCATGCAGGAAGTGAAGGGTGTCACATACAAAAGAGTCCCCTCCTGAGAAAATTGCCACGGCGTGTCCCTTTTTTTTGTTCTCCCCATAATAAAATCTGCACCATTCAGGACCGCAGGAGCTTTTCATCTGACAAATAAATATCGACAAAACAATTAGATCTCTGGGCAGATCTACTTCTGAAGCAGCCTTGAAAGGTAATGGCACTCTCAGACCTCAATGATGTCCTTTCAGCATAGCGATGGATGAAGCCGGGTGGCAAATCACAATGGAGAGAGATGAAGTGTAAGTGACATAAACTTGATGATTTATGCTGCTGTTTTCATTTATTTTCAGCTTCATGTAAAATGATCAAAAGTGAAGTTATATGTTTGCATGAGGCATCTTAAATGTGACCATGTGTCCTAAAACTTTTTGTAATTTGTTTAGTTGTAACTGATTTATTCTCTTGTCTTCTACTAATAATGCGTTGTAACCTTTTACACATATTTGCAAAATCAGCTATTTGCTATTTTCAAAAAAGTAGTGCAAATTGGCACTATTAAAAGTATGCCAAATTAGCTGAGAACAATTCTGGTTTGCTATCACTGGATTACTTTGTTACAGAAGAAAACTTAAAAACATGATGATTTTCAGGTTAATTTCTGGAGTTATGAGGAGCATTTTTTAAAGCTGATTTTTAAGCATATTTATGGCCTATTCTCTGAGGTAATATATCTTCAGAAAGAGTCACGAGGAATGTAAAAGTATGTGTATCAGGTCTGTGTGTTCAGATTTGAGAGCAATTTCTGACGCAAATTGTGTCAGTCAGACGCTAAGGGCTAAGTCCATTAATTGCCTCCATGCAGTAGCCAAAATACAATAACCAACTTCCTGATTGTTTTTTTCAGAGCACTGGCATGCACCTGTCACCTTTCACCTCACACAGTGTCTTTGCCTCCCTCTCTTGAGAAATCATTATGAGTAAACATGTTTACTCGTAAAGCTTGCAGGTGTATTTTATGGAGCTACCTGTACAAGGTGTCAGTTCAAGCCTGGAGCCTATGTAGAAATTATCCATCTATAATCGTAACACTGCAGCAGCTGCTCTAAACGGCCATATTTAAAAGGGAAACATAATCTGTCACATCAGGTTCTGTGTAACCGTTTCTTGTTCTGGCCGATAGTGGGACTAAAAAATCAGTTTTCTGAACAGTTCCTCTTGGCTGCCGAACAATAGTGCAGCTGTACTGCATACAAAAGCAGCAACAATTTGGACTTCACCCGCGCTTACATGTGCACGTCGTGTTTGGGGCTGAGCAATAATGCCTGTGCAATGCCGGCCCAATCAGGCTGACAGGCTGATCGTACATCTGGAAGCCATCCATAAACTAGAAAGAGAGAGAAGGAGGGGATAAGGGGAAGGGGTCAATGGCTGCCTTCCTGTTCCTGTGTTTCCTGTTCAGCAGACCCGCTGGCTTTCTGCATGCCTCCTCTGGCCTCTCTTGCACACACATGCACCTTTTTGAAACCTTTAGATCTTAAGTGGAGCAAACTCAACACTGATATAACACTATAGAAATGTGAAAATTATGAACTTTCCCATGAGCGCACACATGTTTATCCCTTGCTGGAACTCAACAGCCTATGGAACACAGCCAATTAATAGCAACTGTACCCAAAGGAGACAAACTCTCCCCTCTACACCTCTCTCTCTCTGTGCCTCTGTCTGAAGGGAACAGTGCTATATAAGGACGTGAGGAGTTGAAACATGCGTTAACAGCTTCTCAGTCCTTGGCCTGCTTTTTCTCCTTTCCTCTAAGGGTTTGTTCACACAGCTCAACCCAGTGCACCAGACTCAGCTCAACTCTACGAGGTCTAGTCTCCTAAAAGCCACCTTAATGTCCTCAGGTTTTGTTGTGGTTAACACTTCAACGGTGAAAACACGTCTTGGTGTTAAGGTGGCTTTTGGCAACTCAGCTTATGTCTGGCAAGCGATCTACCATGGCGAGAGAGGAGCTGTGCTCGGAGGCTCTGTGTGAATAGACATTATCTGGGTCAGTGCTGTGTGGGTATGTAGACGGGGACCATGCTGTATAGAGGACATAGCGAGTGCCTAAGCCTTTGTGATTTTGTGTCATTTATTCAAACACAAAAGAGAGGAGATGAGAAAGAGGGAGAGGGAAAGGGATGGAGTTTAGGAAGGACGTGTGCGAGAGAGGAGACAAAGGAGAATAAAGGAGAAATTAAGAAAAAGGCGGCCGTCGTTATCCAAGTAAATGAAAAGTGAAGTCAGACAGATGGACAAGTCGAGTAGCAGAAAGACACACACTCCCATAGACAGGTAGAAAGACAGATGACTGGCCTTTACCCGGCCCATATATCCGTTTGTCTTTTAAGAACATCTGGCCAGTAATAACACCCTGCTGCCTGACACAACAGCTTAATGCCCTAATGCCTGTAGCAGTGTACATACATACACACACACACACACACACACACACATACAAACATTGTGTGGATTGTATACACACAAAAATCTCTTGACTTGCTGTCTAAATCCTTCTGTTAGCCGCCCACGCCCTTCCTACCCACACCTTCATGCTCTTGAGCTCCCTGAGCTGCCACAAAGAGAAGAGCAAAGAAATGAGGGAACTGTGTGTGTGTGTGTGTGTGTGTGTGTGTGTGTGTGTGAGAACATACTACATGCAGGAGGGAGCCCTTGACCTTCAAAAGTCTGTATGTGATCAACATAAAAATGCTCACTACTACAGACCCCCCCCCCCCCACACACACACACACACACACACTTCTGCTGTAAGGACAGAGGCAGAGATCAAGCTCTGTGTTGGAGAGGCAATAAAGAAAGGCAGGTTCCCTACTGATCTTTCAACACACACACCTACATACACACACACACACAGCGCTCTGTAAATGAGCTCAATCTCTTTCACAGGTGCGAAGATTAGCCTTTTCCTACATCTGTTCCCTGCTCAAACCTTTCATTATGAACAGAGGCTGCAATCCTCTTATGAGATATAAAGTCTAACAGTCTATTGTGTGTGTGTGTGTGTGTATGTGCCTGTAGTCTTCTTGGTCTTATTTCTTTCATTATATGCGTCTCACTGCATATCTTGACGGGGCCTTTACAGCACATATAACTTTCACTTATCTATACAGAATGTACGTTTTCTTGCAGAGAACAAATAAATCTTTTCCTGCTGCGCTGCCGTCAGATCCAGGTCTGATTGAGTGAACGGCTGAGCAGCAGCCCTTTGATCACTGTTTGTCACTGGGCAGACAGAAAGCTGAATTTCCCTACACAGGTTGAGTAACTTTTTCAAAAAGAAAAACAAACTACTGTGTTTTTTAACTCCTGAAAATAACATTGAACTGGACTTAGTTATCCCTCCCAGAAGTTATGATCTCATAGTCAAATGGGGTTTAGAGTGTATAAGTGAGGAAAGCAGCATGATGTTTTCCTGGCATTCAGGGTTACATGGCTATGCCTTAAAGGAACTGTTCAACATTGGAGCTGTTTTGTGTTTCACAATTCATCCGCGCAACACTTCTGTGCAGCGTCTCTTACTGGAAGTTGCCAGATAAAGTCGTTGAGCACAGATTTTTGGTTTTGATCTGTACAGGTACAATGATACAAACCTGGCAACCTAACTTTGACAACAAATCTTGAGGAAGTTACAGCGGCCGGCCAAGAAATGTTCCAGCACATACAGTAACTCTGAGTAACACTGCAATGTGTACACTCGTTTGTTTTGCACAGATTACGAGACATAACGTGTTTATTTGTGAGCTTTAGAGATGCTGCTAGGTGGATTTTGTTACATTTGGGTAGAGCCAAGCTATCTATTTCTCCATTTCCAGTGTTTGGGGCAGTAGCTTGTGATATCAATATTAAGCACGATGGCCTCTCTGCCACCTCAACATATACTGTTGCATCCATTTTCAGCTGATTTATTTTCACTTTTAACCAACCTGGCAACATTCCCGAGTCGTGAGGTCAAAGACTGCACCAATGCCTTGTTCTACACACATATTCCCTGCAGTGCATGCTTGCTCAAGTAATCTTTGTCCCACCCCTCGTTTTTACAGTCGGTCATCATTATCATTTAATTAACCATAGTAGATAAAAACAGAAAGCACACAAAATAAAATGTTATTAATTCATAATAAAGACAAAATTTGACTGTAACTTTGCAACAAACACAGAAATGGAAAAACAAAGCATATTTTAAAAAATGTGGAACTATTCCTTTAACACACAGCCATGATATTTATATTGAACTCTCTGAAAGACCAATACTGCGAGTTAATCCACAAAGTGTTCTGTTTTTCTTTCTTTAAAATATTAGTTCAAATCATGTAGCAGTCCAGAAACCCATTGTGACTGCCTCCACAGCGTTCCAAATTAACACATAGTGCAGTTGATAAGACAGTTCACACCGGATCGGATGCACATTGGACTTGTTCCTCAGTGATTTACACTCTGGTTTCTGTTCAATTTGAGAAGTGAAAATAACAGCAGGAGAGCTAAGCGGAACCAGTATGACGAGTGTGGTGTGACTTTGAAAAGGTCCTCTTGTAAACTAAGTTCTTGCTTCATATTGGCAGCATCAAACAGACAAGTGAATAAGAAGAAAAGGGTGGAAAAAGCAGACCATTACACAGGTATAGCCGACGGACAGACAGACATGTCATGCTGACCTATATTACTTTTGCCTGCTGAGAAAAAGAGGGAGGAGATGAGAGCAAGAGAATTTGTGTGGAGGTGACAGGTGTCTGTCCTTCTCCACTCCGTCTCCTCCATCTCTCAGGCATCTGAGGCAGTAATTGGTGCTGTCAGGCACCCAGAGAAGGACAGAACACACACACACACAAACACACACATAGTCTATGCTGGCACACACATACACGGTCACACACACTCCTGCCCTTCAGCATGTATCCTTAGGGCTTAAAAGCAGGAGAGTTCACTACATTCCCTACCAGCTGTGAGACAGAGAGACAGCAGGAGAGAATGAGGGAGTATGAGGTGGAAATGGAGAGGGTAGAGGAAACAGAGGCAAACAGAGAAAAAAAGAAAGCAAGAGTGTGAACAAGACAAACGGGGGAGGGGGGGAGGCTTCGGCTGCACAGACATAGGCCTCTGCATGGGGTAGAGAGAGATGGAGGAGAACTTATGAGGGCGTACAAATGTATGTGACAGAGAGAGCAAGTATGTGTTTGAATAAGAGAGAGAGAGATTATGTAACTCCAGTGGTGACAAAGGAGATGAGTATGATTTCATTTGACTGAGCAGCAGAGCCCTGGCCGTCGGAGCATCAGTGTGTTTAGAGCACAGGACAGTAAACAGAAAACCACAGGTGAATGACATAAAACAAAACCGCATGGAAAAGAAAGAAAACAAATATGTATTGAAGTTGCAGTGTTAAACATAAAATGTCAACACATCCCATGAAAAGACCAAAACCAATAATGTATTGATCCTATACTAACACGTATCGTCTGTGTAGCAAAGGTCTAATAAAGCTTATTTCCCCTTTGTTGTCCAAAAGATACTAAAAGCACATCAATGAGTCACACTTTTGCACTGGTTTCTATTTTTCCTTCACTAAACTTGGGCACAGTTTTAAGTCCCTCTCACATACAGTACATCGTCCTTCTACGTTAAATACTCACTGGAGCACCAAATGTACATTTATCCGCTGCTAAAAATAGCCCCAACAGATGCTGTTTCATTAACATTCGTTAAAAACTATAGTGCCCATCCATCTCTTTTAGTAAATTACTGTAACTTTATTTTACAGGTCTCAAAGGTTACTTAAAACAAAATGATGTAATGATGTGTCAGAGGAAGGTGCCCGGAAAAGTAATTTGGTACTACCGACATTGTTCATGTGGTACATTTGCAATTATTTTTTTTCAATTATTTCCAATTGCAACCTAAATAATCTTTCTGTTTTTGTTTTCATAGTATAATGTCAACCTTTTTCTTTTCTTGGCCAAAATACCAATATATTATTGTCACATTAATTATGATAACTTATGACATCACTGTGAAGGCAAATGGTAGCTTCCATCACATCCTGGTTGCTAATGAGTGCTTGTGTTTCAAAAACTAGACCATATTTCCCATGAATGACATTATTTCCATTTACACAGTCAGTTACCACTTGTACTGATTGTACTGGCAGAATAGTGGCCCTTCTGAGGGAGCAACGTCCCATTCTGTCATAAAACTTTTCACCAGATTTAATCTTAAAGTGTCTGCCATTAACAACATCAAAACACACACACATTTAAAGACACTTTGTGCCCCACTTTAGGGAATAAGAAGCAAGCATGGGGTGGGAAAATAGAAAAAGAGAAAGATGAACCCGTGGTTTATAAATGTTTAACGAGTGCAGACAGAGGAGATGAGGGCTGCGAGGAGGAGGAAGAGGAGGAGGAGGAAGACAGAAAGAAAAATGATGAGGTGAAAAAGGAAGACAATATCAGAAAGAATTGGTGGGGAGCAAAATGGGGGGTTTGTAGAGGGAGGGAGGTGGAAAACAGTCCCATTATAGAAGCAGACACCAGAGCAAGGTTAGAAAATAGCAGAGAGTGGGGAGAGAGCCAGAGATTGAGAAAAAACGACTGTAATTGGAGGTGTCTGGTGTTTGTCTAACGCAGAGAGGCTAGTAATGATTCCATTAGCGCCTCACACCAATAGAGAGAGAGACAGACAGACAGAGACAGGGACACTGAGCGAGAGACAGAGCGGGATAGAGAAAGAGAGTGGGAGTCAGAGGGAGAGAAGTAGACACATGTGACACAGAGACAAAAAGAGGAGCCTAGAGAGGCCAAAACACAACGAGAAGATTCACACAGAACACCAGAGCAAGAAAACAATGAGCATCAGAGCAGCTAAATAGTGAAAACTGGAATTTCCACCCCACGGTTGTATGCCCCCACCAACCAGTCGATTCAAAATTCAGAATGAGGCAGGAAGTGAAAGGCAGAATGGACGAAAGCCTGTACTGTGCTAGTCATTGTTTACTCATTATGTCGTCCCAGTCAACATGTGTGTAATCTGGAATTCATTCTTAAATTATGGCTAAAAACCTATTTGAGGTCACAATGACCTTTAATCTTTGAGTCAAAAGTGTCACCTATTCAGTGACTGACCAACAGTGAAATATAGTCACAATCTCCCCTTCTGTTGCTGAGGTATGGTGTTGAATAATAGCTAAAAAAAAATAGGGCACTATGATGTCACAGTGAAGTTGACCTTTTGGGTAAAAAAGTTTCTTATTTCTTATTAAACATCTGTGTGAAATGTTGTCATGATTCCTATATTAATTACTGAGTTAGGGCCAAAAACATGTTTGAGGTCACAGTGACCTTAACCTTTGAGTCAAAAGTGCCACCAATTCATTGTCTGACCAAGTGTGAAACATGGTCATCAATTCTTGAGTTGTGGCCAAATATGTGTTTTGGGAGGTCACAGTGACCTTGACCTTTGACAACCAAATTCAAAACAGTTCATCCTTGAGTCCAAGTGGACGTTTGTGCCAAATTTGAAGAGATTCCTTTCAGGCGTTACTGAGACATAATGCCTCCAGCCACGGTTATCGCTGGCACTGAGGCATAAAAAGAATGAAAGCAACCATACACAAAAAGAACATGAGAAAGGGAATCCAAGGCATCCATTAAAAGGCTTGTTCACCTGCATGATGATGATAATTACAAATGCCCCTCCAGTCCTTTTTCCAGCTCTCTCTCCCCCACCTCACCTCTTCATCTTTTGTGTGACAGCAAACGAGAGAGGATGATTTAAATGCATTAGCTGAGTGTGTTTTCCCTATGGAAGACCTCCAGACTGTGTCAGGGCAGGCACCTTTTGTTTGGAGCTGACGCAGAGCGCTGAGAGGACTCTTTAAAAGCCTGGCCCCTGTTCTCTCAGGGACACATTAAAGCACAACACAGTGGGTTGTTGTACTTCTCTGTGTCCTCTCATATCTTTGTTAAAAGCAGTCTGATTACAGATTCAGTTACATTAGTTGGCTAAGTGAAATTTTGACAAGGAAAAAGGAACAATATCAGAATGGAAGCACATGGAAGCTGGCAAAATAGTGCAGGCGCCAACATCATTTTAACAAAAGAAAGCTGGTTCATATGAGATATGTTGGACTGACATACGTGGGACAGCAAATTATCCTGCTGTATGAGGAGGAAATTTCATTGCTATGCAAATCCCTCCCAAGATCCCACAAAAATGTTTTTCCTAATACTGAGTAGGTGGCGCAGACAACCCTGCGGAAAAGAAGCTTCAATTCACCACGAAGGAATTAGAATCTATTGGAAAATGCTAGTTGATTGTTTCTGGAATAATTGCTACACCAGAAAATGTGACTTGAAAAACCAAACCAAGCACCTTTTCTTTCTGTGTTGAAGACACTGGACACCTGTTTTGCCTTCACACACACACACACACACACGCACAAGAGCACATTCGTCCATACCTGCATTGACCCTAACTTATTAGACAAGGGACACATATATTTCCTGACCTCTGGCCTCAGACTGTCAAGAGTCCATCATTACCTCAACCCACAATTACAGCACAGATACACTTACACAAACACACACACACACACACACACAAGCATGCTGTTATTGAGTTAAAGCTTGCTTGTTAAATGCGCTTACATTGCTCTACATATTCTCTCCGGAGTGATATGACTCAGGGAGCAGACTGATGAGGTCATAGAGATCACTGAGGTCAACCGCTTTGCTGCTTCAGACTGACTTTAAACAAAGGTTCAACATAGGGAATGTGAACTACACAATGTACGTAGAGAAATCATTTGAAAACCTGTCAGTGAGATCACCTGTCAAATAACCACAATCATTTTACAAGACAGGCATGTAGCTCAACAGTCTGAGTATCATGATTGAGATACAGCCAGAGTTCTGCCACAATCTGTGCACATTACCAGCCTGGAAACTGCAGAGTACAACTTCTGTTCTTATTCACTTGTCTCTAAGGCCCAACTGCCAGGTTTTCCGAGCGTCTTGGCTGCTGCTTCTCCAAAGCAACTGAAATTGCATTATGTGCACCAATTTCCAAGTTTGCAATGATGAATATCTATGATTCCATTTTCTTTTTTCATGGAGAAATTAGGCCCGTGGGGACAGGTGAGGGTGTGAGTCTGATGCAGCTCGCGCTCTCAAATGCAGGCACACACAGTATGTACACACACACATACTGCACACACCATCTGTGGAGTTTTATGATTCAATAATCTCCTTCCTAAGGCATACCTACAACACACACACAAACATCAATAAGCATTTTCTCTCACACACTCATACAGCTCTTCCCTACTCAGCAGGGAAAATGAGATATTCAGCTCTAACAAACACTCAAAAAAAAGGAAATGCCTTAAAGCAACTGCTACCCTTTTCTGTGCAAGAACTGTCCTGTCCTTGTTGGGAGCTGTATAAAAGTTACTCTGATTGATGACGCCCACACTGACACACACACACACACACACACGTTGCACACAGATACACACAAGAGCATCAGTAACCTAAATACACAGAGTAATTGTCATTCCATCCTCAGTTGTGCAGGAGTATTCATGGGGTGCCAAAATGCTGCTGCGCACCCTCTTTCAGCGACGACACACAGGTGTGCACAGATGCACACACACATATTTACACATCGCATATTCACGTCGTTCAGAGCAGAATCGATATGATGGCTGTGTTTTCTTTAGAACTAGAGATGAAATGATCGATCAGCCGGTGACTGGAATCGGCCACTTTTCAGCCTCATCGGCCACAATTGGTCACCGGGCTGATCAGTCTTACATATTCGATCCTGTGCCGGTCAAGTTTACATGCATGCTGCGAACAGAAATAGGGTAATATATTCTTTCAAATAAAATATACAAATATACTCCAGGAAGAATAACCAATGATTATGCTGGCACTAATGAGGCTCCTAATAAAGAAATAAAAAAAGAATTTTCTAGTAAAGAAAAGTTACAAAAATATTTACGTTTGCTGTCAATTGTAGCTCTTAGAAACAAAGAAAAACATTTAAATGCTGTAGAGGAATCTCACATGTCATACTTTGACACTCAGGTTTCTTTCATATCAGAAGACCTTTATGAGAACTTTGAACACAGTGATACACTACACTATCAACTGTAGTGTAAATTGTGCTATTATATAATCACTGATGTACGCATAAGCATGAAAGCAAATACATGACAGCACCTTTCTCTTTCTTGCTTTCTAAATTTGTCCTTCTCTGTCTCTCTTTCTATTTCTCACACACATAAACACTTATAAATACACCCACACGTGACCCCCCTGGACCCCCACCCCACTCACGTTGGCAGACGTCCTTGTTCTCCTCAAAGCCCGGTTTGCACACACACCTCCCGATAGGAACCAGCCAGCCTCCGTCTGCGCTGCAGTACATCTTGGGAGCCTCAAACTCCTCAGAGGCATTTACACACACACCGTGGACCTCCACCAGTGCTGTGTCTCCGCCTGTTATTGTGTCGGGGAACTGGGCCAAGTTAAGCACAGTGAGGGGACACTTCTTGTAGAAGACTCTGACTGAGACCAGAGCGATACAGGCGCCCAGGTCCTGGAAGGCCAGGTAGAAACCCTTTTTACTTAGGTTGCTGATTTCACGCACCTCCGTGTTCAGCTTCATCACACGGTCTCCAACGTCCACCTGTGGACAAAGGACATTTTATATGTCTTAGTTCATTTGAATGGGAGCATTTTTCATTTTTTCATCATTTATTTTGGTAAAATGTTGCTGCCTGAAACTCAGCGACTGCATTTCCAAGACCAAAATAATAATGTCCTCCTGACAATTTTGCAAGCAAATGGAATACGATAACTAAGTTTAAAAAATTCCCCACATTGAGATTTGTTTTCAAAGAGTAGGTGTCAAACAGTGACTATCTAATTTTGGAATGAAACTCTTCTATTAGAGAATCAGATGGCCATATACAAACAGCTTAATGCTAAAATCAATATAAAATCAGTTTAGAAAACAGAGAGATATGAGATGAGAGATAGCCAAAGCACAGCTGCAATTGGAAATACTGATTCATTTTTGTCACTGTTTTTTTTTTCTTTTAAAGAGGGGGAAGGAGAGTATAAATCTTGATTGAAGACAAACAAAAAATTGGGCAGATATGAACTGGTCACATTCACTTCAATGATAGCTACGAGGTCATTTGGAAATCTTTATTTATTTGTCGCATTATTATCTATTACATAATGCCCTGTTTTATTTTTTGTATGTATACCTAATGTGTATCTTTATTATATATGCAGCACATGTAAGTGCCTATGTGTACTTATGCTATATGAGTGTTTTTTTTTTGTTTGTTTGTGTGGGGACTCGCCTTTCTTTTGGGGACAAAATGCAAGTCCGGGTAGGGTAAGGGTTAGTCTCCAGGAAATTAATGTAAGTCAGTGTAATGTCCAATGTGTGTGTGTGTGTGTGTCCATACCTGTGTAAAACTCTCATCTGCAGCTATAGTATCGATCTTGACATACTGGCTTTCCTTGATGAACCACATTTTGTCAGTGTTGGACTCATGGTAGTACATGTTGAATGTCTGCAAAACAAACAGTATTTCACCTTTCAGACTCTAGAAATGTATATTATCAGACACAAGAATAAAACACAGTAAAGGTAGACAGTTAAAAGTGAGAAAGTCCATCCAATGTGAAATTTAACAAGGCATAGCTCTCCAGTTATTCTGCTGCTTCTCTTCAAATCTCAGTCCATCTGTCTCGATGGCCAGTCAGCAACACTGTCTGCAGTTTCACGAAAGTGCAGCTCTATACTGTCTCATACAGTATTATCTCCACTAGTCATTCTGGAGATGTAATGAGAATGAAAAGGGTGCAGAGGGCAGACAAAGTAGACAGAAATGAATACAGAGGAGCAGTGATATCAGGCTGATATGAGAGAATGGGGGACAGTAAAAAAATATATCAGATGTTAAAATATACGAGGAGCCACTAAAGAAGCCTCTAGAACATCTGTTTCAATCCGCAGCTTTTCTCTCATGTCAGTCTTTTCCCGCTTCTCATCTGTTTATGTATTCATCAGCCATCAAAGTGAACTTCCATCTGTGTGTGTTGTATGTGTGTGTATTGAATGTAAAAAGACTGAAAGATTAAATCATTAAAAAATACATAAAATGGTATTTTGCTGCTCTGCAGTGTAAAGCAGTATTATGTGCATAATAACAATGGTGGAAATGGGGGGAACGCCGTTCCATGAGTAGAAGTCAGAAGGGAACGGCATTCATGCTCAGATTTCAAAAATATATCGCTTATTGCTGTTTTACACTGTTTCTAAAGCGTGTTCATGAAACAAATATAATATATTGTGCTTGAATGCACCACAAATCCTGCTACTGCCCATACAGCCAATGGGAAGGCGTGACATTGCCGGGTCCTTGGAACCAGTCCCCAAAACATTGTCTTTGCTCTCGGCTACAGGTGACCCATTAAAACAAAACAACGCAGTAAACTCACTATTGACGCACCCTATTTTCGCTACATTGTGAACAACAAATCCGTGTTAAAAGTCCTGCTTTCTGAGAGCTTCTACACAAAGACACATGTAGCATTGTTGTTGTAAATGTCGTTGTTGCTGCACTAGAAACATTAAGTATATTCAGTCCTAATTCTGTTCTGAATGTATGTTTTTAACAATTTTTTAAAAAAGCACTTTTAGTAGTGAAAAAGAACAAATACGAGTACTAATAAAGAGCTGAACCGATAAGAGTAGTAGTATCAATAAAATCCTAACAATACCCATCTCTAAACACCACACCACACATTATAATGGGGACCCACTTAATTTCCCTGGGACCCACTGAAATGACCACCTGTGCTTCCCAGGGACTCATTACACTGAAAACATATCACCATCACTGAAGCTGTTGAGAAACTCATCAAAATGGATGGTTGTGATTTGCTTTCTAATTTCCTCAAACACTGGTTTGACAGATCTACTCTAGTTAATGTAACATTAATACATTTATTAGTACTACTTGTTATTTGACAACTCTTGTGTTTATTGTTGCTGTTGAAGAGGAGAGGAGACAGAGGGAGATCAGCAGAGTAGGAGGATATGTTTTTTGGAAGCTGAATAATCAGTAGATCTCTGCAGTCTTTGTAAGTAACTTTAGTAAGATATTGTTGTAGCTCTCATGATAATAACCCAATAACCCAATATCATATTCCCTATGACCTGACTTTTCATTTCAAGTAGCTGTGAAAACTGCCTTTGTGCACTTCATATACAAAAAATTATATATTTTTTTAATTTATGTTGAACCTTGTCTAAGAACAAAAATTTAATTTCTAGTGGTCCTTCTCTAAATTCCTGCTTGCTTCTCGTACTCGTCTCGAGTGTCTGGATTTTCTGCAGAAATAAAAGGAATCTGCAAAAGCAAACAATACGGCATAATTATATCAGATAAAGTATGAAGGTGAGGCAGGGTCAATTGAAAATGCAGAAAAGTGTTATTAAAGTTAATTTGCTGATTTAGTTGATTAGCTAAGCACACGAAAAAAAGTGGCGATTGCGTGTGCCGTAGGGTGAATTTGTTCCAATTTGTGATCGTCCTAATTTGTTTTCTTAATTAATCTACCATTTTCATGAAAAATACAATATGTATATACTAAGTTAGATATACATTTGAGAAGTGAAAGACATACTGAATGTATTATAGTTAACTCAATTTTATCAAGGAGTCCTCCACAGAAAATATTTTGTAGCTTTGCAGAAAAACCCCAGACTCCTATTTCTGCCTCCACCATGTACCAAATTAAACTCACTCCTGTGCTATTGATCTCCAAAACAGAAGTGTGTCTTTTTTACTTGCTTGCCTCCAAAATAAATTCACAGATACACAGCAGCACCAATGGAGCTGGTCAAAATTCAGTGTCTTGCTCACCAAGAGTGAACAAACAAGCAGCACAAATTCAACACAGGGGCTTAAACACACACAGGTCATTTGTGATCTGCCACCATACTGTTTGTGTGTTCAAAAGCTTGCATGTGTATTATGTGTGTGTGTGTGTGTATGTGTGTGTGGTGTCGGGGTTGGGGGGGTGAAGTGATGCAGACCTCTTTGCAGGTACCGGGGACCCCGGGCAGGCTGTTACAGTCCCTCAGGGTGAACTTGATCTCAATGTGGACGCGCTGTGCTCCTTCTCGGCTGATGTGACCCGTCCTCAGCCAGTTGTTCTGGTTGGCCTCCATGACATTACACACCTGGTAGGTCCGCATTGGGGTGTTCCTCTCATCCATCACACTGATCTCCTCCCACTGTGGATGAGAAATAGGAGGTTTAGAGGGAAACCAAAAAAGCAGGTCTACTAAATGCAAAGCTGTATATTTTATGCTTGCAACATGACATTTCTGATTGGATTTAGCATCTTCCACATTTATCAGATGACTTTTTTTAAGATGGAGAGCAAAAGAAAGCAACTAGATGAAGGGAAGGAAAAAGACAGAAATCAGAGATTGAGGATGATTGAGAAGGTGAGAGGAGGGTGGGAAAAGGAGAAGAAAGGAGCAAAGAATAAAGAGGGGAAAGAGAAGCAAAAGAAAGGGTTGAAGGGGGATTTATGGGTGAGAAAGGAGAAAGGAAAGGAGAGTGCAAAAGAGAGAGGTGAGGCCTGCTGAGGAGTGTTTGCATTGACGGGGGAAATCCTTGCAACTAAAACATACATTTCAAATCAAAGACTAAGTGGACGTGCAGCCAGGGTAGAGTGACGTTCAGCAGCACAGTGCCGGCTTGACAACAGCACCACTCAGCTGTAAGATTGTCTTATTTCATCACTAGTCAATGGACAAAGGAGATCTCAGTACAAAGATTGCTTATGGGAAACTGGGCCCAAGTTCAATGAACTGTGGTTTCATGCAAACCAACGCTAAGCCTGCATGTTCTGTTTTCATGTCTGGGTGAATATGAGTGATGATCTGTGTCAAGATGACTGAAGGACTGTCTTTGTCTATGCCGCACGTGTGCATAGAGTGAGCATGTTTTTCTAAAGTGAATGCGCGATTTAGCGCTTAAGAGGTGGAGGTATGTGTATGAGAGAGACACAGAGCGAGAAAGAGGGAAAGGGAGCGCGAGAAGGAGTAGGTAGGACAGAGCTACTTTGTCTCCCGTCATCTGCTACCATCTGTTTCCACTTCTAACTAAGGCAGTAATTGAGAACACTTCTCGCATGAGCAGGAAAACATTTCTATCAACACACACACACACACACACACACACGCATAAACCGTTATGCGTGCACAGAGAAAGAACATTTCTATTCCTTAAAGAAAAGGAAAATAAACCAATGTGGTTTCAGTGTCTCAAGATATCTGATCCATTCATGGGGAAGCTAACTGGATTTTCTTGGACACACACAGACAGACATATGCAAAAACACACACATGCAAACTGGTTTCTAGTTTGTGGTAAGGGATGAGAGGACCACCATCTTTGTTCTGAGCTCATGTCGTCATCTTTAAGACTGAAGCTGTAATCTCTAGAGTGATGAGCACATATCACCTAACAGTAGCCCAACCATGTAAACACAAACCTTGATACATACGCACAAGCGTGGGCGCAGACTGTATACACACACACTCACATGTGCGTACACACATGTCCACACCAAGACCCACAGGAGTAACTACCTGTCATCCCTAGCGTGTCCTTAAATTCAAATGAAAGTTGAATGGTAGATGTAATGAGAAGTGAAGAGAAAGAAAGGCCAATAAAAGGCAAAGAAAGCAACAAAAGAAAAGGCAAAGAGAAACTTTTAGACGATCGGAGGCCGGGCTAAGGTTGGATTCTTGAGGTTAATCTAATGTGACGGCCCAACATCCCGGCAAAAGCTTGACGCATTTCACCTCAGAGTCCTGAGCACTAAAACAGATCCACATAAAAAAACCACACATTCTCACACAGACTCACACACCCTCTCCAGCTCCCTCCTCACACTCAGATGCTTTTAATCTCCACAGCCTCCGCTGAAACGTCTACTGTGTATGAATTGGAGCTCAAACAAAACTAGCTCTCTCTTGATTGTGACCCAACAGTCCTTCAAGTACAGAGACAGAGAGAAGGAATGGGAGAAGAAAGAAGAGGAGAGAGAAAACTGTTTAAGCTGTGGAAGTCATCTGACATAAACGTCCCTGACAAGAGTTTTACATGTAAAGGACGTGTCACTGGAGTCTTGTACGACATTTTGTGCACACAACAACTCAGAGTCATTGTGATTGACTACATTCGATTCAAATAAAAGGGGGTAAAAGCAATACAGAGAGAGAAAGCAAGAGAGGAGAGAGAGGAGTCAATGTTGGTAAATTACAGGCACGCCTGGCAGCTAAATAGACCCATCTGTGCAGAGCTGAGACCAGTCGGACATCACAGGACGGTCGCATACACCCACCCACACACAAACACACACACAAACACACAAAGCTGAGTCCCCAGGGAGTGGTGATTAAAGCATTTATGGGAATAGTCATTGAGGGATAAAGAGGGCTTTATGATGTCTTTGTTTATTTCTTTGTAGGCAGAGTTTGGAGTGGCTGGATTACAGCCACTTCCTGGTGAGCCACTTATTTCCCTGGTTGGCGAGTCTGTTCATTGTCACTTTTGCCTGGTGTAAAGCACAGGTGTGCTTTGGAACGTTAAAAACAACCTGCTCGCATCCATATTTGCTAATGATACACCAGCCACTCGAGAGAAAATCTACTAAAAACACAACTGGGAAAATGTTTGGATAGGCTGAAGAGTTTAAGCTCTGATTCTTTCTTACTCCATAAACACACCCACGCACGCATATAAAGTGAAAACTGTTGCTTGTGTCGGTTCAGTCTGAACACTAATTAACATTCAGAATGAAACCCTCCTCCCTGAACCCTCAATCACCTCAGCCAATCAGCATGGAGCCCGCTTGATTGCTTTGAAGTGAAGCAGAGATGTCGGATCAGGGTTTAAGTTCAACCGTTCCCCAGCTTAACATAATATTCCCCCTTCTGCAATCATCTGATGGGTACACCTACGAGGACATAATTGGCCTCCAAACTCTGGGACAAGCCCTGGCTTAGTGAGGGGGACAGAGAAGGAGAGTTGGGGGAGGGAGGACGAAGAGAGAGGAGGGAGGAGTAATGAGGGCTGAGGAGCCACTGGGGGAGTAGAGATGCTGTGGGGGCCTCTCATTTTTAAACATCATTAAGACGTATCTGTTTTGTGTCCCTCACGAGGAACAACCCCGACCGGTGACAGAAGTGGGTCGCTCCACGCAGTCTCAGGCACATCCGGCCCTGCACGGCTTGGATTATGTGTGACCTGTGGGGGTCAAGTGTGGTTTTAGACTAATTCAGTTAGACAGTGGTCTCAGATTGGTGGGAATTGCCCCTCACTGAGACCAATTCCAAGTTAAAGTTTGAAGGTCAACTAGATAATCCCTCTGATATGAAACATAAGACCTCCTCACAGCCTTAGCACCTTTCTCCTCTCAGTCTCTCACTCTCTATCACTTTTCCTCTCCTTAATAAATCATTACCACATTCATTCGGACACAAATGCATCATTATCTTGCCAACAGGATTGGCAGCCTCTACTAGTCTCTGTTATTGCTTTTTATGATGTATGCCACTAGCTTAGATTAACTAGATTGTTTTATGGCAGAAAAAGGGAATAGAAAGACTTTTATTACACAATAAAAAAGGTTCCCTTCTGTCCAGGAAAGTCTAGTAGAAGCATCTTGTCTTGCAAGAAGCATTTAGCTTCACACAGCTTCACCAAACTACATCCTGCAAGAATGATCCCCTGATGCTTTTTTTATACAGGTTGGAATGCTCGTGCCGAGCTGGCCCGTGAGGTACTGCAAAAATTCAAGCTGTGTTGGTAGCTTGATGACATGTTAGAGAAACCGCAGTAAGAGCTTGTCATCTAATAGCTCACTCTTTCTGCTTACTTCTCCCTGCAATATTTAAAAACTGAATAAATAGCGCAGAATATGTCCATGTCTTATTGCATAGACCTGTTTAACTAACTGACTGGCAAAGACACTGCATTTCCTATAGGTGCTTCACAATAAAAGCATGCGACTATCCTCTGCTTGAGGATGCAAGGGGAAATGTTTACGCTTGGAAAAGGTGTGTGATGATTAAAACGGATTACATGCCCATGTAAACCCAGCAGGTACAGTATGTGTCAGGCCAATCAGCAGGCAGGGATGTGAGCAGAGGATGACGTAACTTGCTCTTGTTTCACAACGACAGATATAACAACAGAAACACTTAATATTGATTGCATGCTGTCAATATTTATAGCTTTTGTCACAATTAAAATTGGCAATGATGTTTAAAAATGTGTACACACAGAATCTTTTTTTCTTTCCTTTCAGTTCACCTTTTCTTGTTTGTTTGTGTTTTTGTGCCAGCTGCACTTGCTTTGTTTTGCTGTACGCCCATGTGCCTTCCAGCTGTTAAACAGAAACAAAATTTTTGTTTTATGGCATTGTTAACCGTGCCTATTTTAAGAGGCAGCTATTTATTTCATACAATTTAGGCTTCCACATTTGTCTTTTTAACTGACAAAGACTAGAAAAAGAAACAGAGCGAGGAGGATCATGTTTATACAGGAGGAAGATAATATCGCCTTCATGTACCAATTCAACTCAGTTTTATTTATATAGCGCCAAGTACCACAAGACTAAATAAGAACAACCAGCTTTAACCAATTTAATCATTTCCTTGGTCAGATAAAGCAGCTGATAGAGCTTGTGCCTGACCCAAAAGTAAAGAAACTCAAAGAAAACACTTGTTTTAACAATGTCTCGGTTGATAATGTGTTATCTAGGATCTCTTTGTAGTATTTATTTGACAGAGGAGTTGTGTGGATGGCCGCAGAGCCAGGTTCATTCAGAGAGGAGATGCCAGATACCCACTATGTTGACAGTACATGAAAAATGATATGCCGGATGGAGTTTATTATATATATTTGATTTCAAGGCAACACATTTCTTTGAGCGTAAACTAGTTACATATGTGCTATTGGGGGCCACGATTAAGCCACCCCAAACTGAACCATATTGTCAGTAAAAGTAACTTGTGTACTCTTTGATTTTCAGAATTAGATTGAACCTTTTGGCTTAGCCACATATGGAGCACATTCTCTTTTTCTATCTGGGACCTCAGTGAAAAAAGACACACAAACATCCGCAATATGGCCATACAATCAGAGCATTTCAATAAAGTGAACTTGATACCCTTGCTTGCTTGAGAAAACAACCTTGCTCAGCTTTGCTCACTTCAGCTGCCTCTCTGCTGCGCACAACCATGAAACCGCGTGTGGCATCCTGCAATTTAACACACTGATGCTGAATAGTGGAGAGGAAGTGTGACTCAAGGGGAAATAGAATTAATTCAGTGCCATTCAACAGCTCCTGCGGTAGAGTGACATACAGAACCCGCTCTTATTTCTTTATTGAATGCACCTCGTTCTTTTTCCTCTCTACCCTCTCTACCCTCTTCCTATCCTCTCACATCTCTGTTGTCATTCTCTGATGCATGATGTCTGTACTCCAGACTCCCTCGGTCCCTATACCTGCAAAAGGCTAGTTACGCAACCCCCACATACACATACACACACACATACACACGTAAATAACACCAACATTCACACATCCTTTTACATAAGAATATTTACCCCTCCACCCCATCTCTTCACTGCATCCTGAAAGTCGCAACCCGTAATAAATGGAGGCTCCAGTGCCACAGCGTATTCAGTGCAGCAGAAATAATTTGTAATTCCCCCTGCAGACTCCCGATTTAGCAAAGAGCGCTCAAGAAACCAGTGCTCTCTAAAACACATACTCCATTGCTGCTGCTAGCTCCGAGTCCCTGCTCATTCTCTGAAAATAAAACATGTCAACACAACCTGCTAGTTGTTATCAGATGTGTTCTTTTGGTGCCAGCTCCGGCACAAAGAGAGGATATTTTTTGTTTGTGTATGTGTGTGTGTGTGTGTGTGTGTGTTGCGTATACTCACCCCCTCGTTAGGGAAAGCCTGCCAGCCCAGGTCAGCCAATGCTGACATTGAGTCCAGCAACGTAACTGCAGGAACACAAAGGAGAGAGAACAAACATTTTAACACACATACTGAGGAAATCATTTCTCAATCCCCCTTTACATAAAAGAGCAATAATGTTTTCCATATACAGTGTGGTAATACTGCTGTATTGAAATCTTCACATAAGATCATATTGCATCCTAAACCTCCCATATAAAAAATTCCAAGATGTTTTCATGTTGTTATACAAGGGTGTCTTTTGTTGTGTCGGAATGAAATCATAAGCAGTGGTAAACCTATAATTTCATCTGTGGTTGTGCTGAAACAGTATCAAGATAGCAAGAGTATACTTTACAGTTACATTTACATTTCAGACATTAAAGTGACACTTCACCCAATGCTTCTGTTCAGCCACTCACTCGGCCTAAGAAATGGCTGTTGGACATTTGAAGCTTGTGTTATTTAAGGAGAAAGGATGCTGTGGTCAAGTTGTGGTTCAAAGTGGTTACAATGGATTTTCAATGTTTTCATGCCACATAAAACATATCAAAATGTTTCCAAATCTTCTCAAACCACACCTGCACCATAATAGTCTACTTTGCTGTTCATCTCAGGATAAATCACATTTTTGCCAATATATGGCTAAGCTGCTTGTGTCATAATACTCATCACCCTGTCAAGCCCAAGCAGGTGTTTTTGTGTTTTGGCACAAATTAGAGCAGGAGACTCCGGTCCGTATCGCTTTATCCAAGCTCAATCATTGGCTAGAACAGAATTATACAGCGGGGGAGATTTCAGAAGTTTCTGTGAACATTTCCCTTTTTTTTTTCAAACTGTAGTCACTATTGAAATCCAAACTGAATGATTTGAATCCAAGCTCATAACAATATTATATTCTTTCAAAGGTCATTTCAATTACAAAAACTTTATCATTTACACTATGCATAGAGACTTTATAAGGTCTCTGAGATTTCTGACACCAAAATCTAATGAAGGTGAATGGTTTTCTGTTTGTGGTACTCAAAGAAAACGAAAAACAAAAATTGCATTCAACAAATTAAAGTATTCTGTTTTGTCCTGGTTACCTTTCTGTGAACACTACTGACGACTCTACCGAAGAAATAGTCCCCATAAAAACTGCTGACAACATGGTCTGGATATTCCAGACATTGTTTCTGAAGATGGATATCTGAAAACCTGGGCTTATAAAACTAAAACTCTCTCCATGTCTGGATAACACGATATGTGAGAAAATATGTGTTTTTGTCATTTGGGTGGTGAACCAACCTTTGCAACAAGTGAACTGCAAATATCTTACTAACAACTTTCAAGCAAAAAAAGTGTTTAATACTGTGATTTCAATTCTACAACGATTTTGTTTTAGTGTCACTTTAATAGAAAAATGTCAAAGGACAAAGTGCAACAGCAGGGTGATTGTACATTCGACTCTGAATTAGCACATGCTGTTTCCTGTGTGTGATCGCTGTGTGACAGGAGGAACCGGTGGGAGGATGTAGGAAGGTGAGAATGAAAAGTGAAGAGAGGAAGGTGGCAGGTTGATCAGCAGGAGAGCATAACGAAAACCTGCTCAGATTCTGGACCAAGGTTCTCTACCTGTGTGTGTCCCTTGTTAGTGTGTGTTTGTGTGTGTAGGTGTGTGCTTGTTAAGGGCTTGGCTCAGTCAGGTCCTAATCAAGCCTTCAACAACGCTGACCATCAATATTTAATCAGTATCCATCTGCGGAGACTGCTGCCTCTCTCTTTCTTCTCCTACTCGGTCACACACATTGTGGCTTTCTCAGGTTATCCTCGCTCTATCAAAATCTTTGACACTATACTTTCAATCCAAAGATCCAAGATCAGACGCATGAGTCGCTGACCTGACACAATTTAAACTGACTGCATTACTTTAAAGCAGCACACTTTCATATTCCCTCCAATTTTGATATGCAGTGACCTGGGGAAAAAACCTATTCCAAAGTAAAAAGAAAACAGAGTTTGCCCCCCTGAATGCAAATGAGACTAATCACTCAATAGAAGAGGGTTGAAAGTGCCTGTTTACAAGCCCCTCTGTGCATCCATACTGCCCGTAGGTGTAACAAAGGGACTGTAAAATTGGTCCAACCTCCTCTTTTCCTATCTTTCCCTCTCTTTCTCTTCCTATTGCAGTCATGCTGTTCATCAGCCCTTACTGAAAGCCCAACCTCAGCTCAGCACACACACGTGACAGCAGGGAGGCACGTCATGCTGTATTACTGAGTCTATGTGTGCATACGCGCGTGACACGGCACACACACATCCGCGTGTGTCTGCACTCACTCGCTAAACAGCAGCGTCTGCGTGAGAAAACAGCCACAGAGAGGACAGTGCACGTTGTATAATGAAGCAGGGAGAGAGGCTGCACAGCAGAGCCTAGGTGAGAGAGTGAGAGCGAGGTGGATTAAATGAGAGGGATGAGACACAAACAGCGGAGGAGAGGTGCTGAGTAGCGAAAGGTCAGAGGCAGCCTCCAGTGTGTGTATTCACAGAGACTAAAGACCATTTAGACTGCTTTCCTCAGTTCATGGGCATTTGAGTAGCGTGCAAAAATAGGACATAATAGTATAATAATATGTGATTTCAGGACCCAGAAGCGCACACACGCACTTCCTCTCACACACACTCATATATCTGCTCAGCGATAAAAGCTACCTATCAACAACATTCCTGGAATTTTGCACAATTGTGTGTTTCACATACAGTCCAATGATATTCACTGTGACTCACCTACTGTAATACCCTTTCATGTGTTTCACAGAGAGTTTAACTGAGTCTAAGCTTGATAAATTAAAGTGCCAGTTCAGCCAAATTACAAACATATTCTCTCACTTACCCCCACTGGTTTCTAGGCTTACAGATAGTTTAAGCAGCCAACCCAATACAATACGGGTGAGTGGAATTTTTTGTGTTTCACATAATCCCACTGAAATTCAGTATCAGTGTGTATTTACTAGAAATAATGTCCTGGTTACTCTGTCTGCATAATACATATGTGTTCTGTGGAATATCCTGTGGAGTAAAGAAAATGACCGTCTGTGTGTCTGTTTGTGTTCTGATCTGACCTCAAAACTCACCAAGAACTCCAGTTCTCTGGGGCATTTTCTTCCAGTCTTTCTGTATGTTTATGAAGTGCAAATTTTCCACTGAACATTTCCAACTCTCACATCTCAGTTTATGTTCTAAAAGATATTTGGTGCTCAATCTTTTAAAGGAATGGGTCTATGCTTAAGGAAAAATGGTTGTTCGCTTTCTGTTGGACAGATGGATGGGTGGCTCATGAAGTTCATTAACACGTTATAACAAGGACGTTATGTTCATTTAGTCCGTACACAAACAAATATAAGGCAAGTTATAGGGTTAGTTGCATATACTTTTAGGTAGGCTAATCGCCTCCTCACACTTCACACAACAGGTGTACTGATCTTCTCACCTACCTCAGAGAGAAAGCGGATACGTGTTTTTGTGCTGGAGTCACTACCATGTAGAAACTTGCTTTAAGGTCCAGTAAGCTAATGTGTTTCTGGGGCCATTACATATTCTAAAGCCATTTTGCAGCCCACTGGGAAAACACACATACATTAACCTACACATCGACGCCATTTTTTCTTCTCCTCACACCTCCTGTCAATACCACTTATCACTTGTAATCAATGACTGGACTCATCAATTATGTATTAGCTATAGCCTATATAGCTTCCTGTCTACTGACATAGCCAGTTTTGCATATATGTATGTGTGTACACCTGCGTGTTTGTGTATAGATGAGAAATTGCAAAAATACATAGTTTTCTTCCCCAACCAAATCTGTCTCTACCCATCTCTGAGCTCCCACCCTGCCTCTCTCTCTCTCTCTCTCTCTCTCTCTCTCTCTCTTTCTCCAGGGAATTGGCAAAATTTTGTGTGTGTGAAATCTAAGCCTGCTTTGGGCTGAAATAGAAACACCAAGCTCATCACTCAGTCACTCAGGCCAGGCTCATGTTCAATCTAATGACCAGTCTCTCGCTCTCTTTTATACGCACTCATACACACACACACACAAAATATCATACCCACAGTGGAGCACCTTCCAAATTTGAGCACTCGGTGAAAACACCGAAACAAAAAACTATCTACTAGCATTCCCCAGCCTTTCTACCTGAAAATACCACTTCCACACACTAACAAATTTACTTGGGGACACACATTTTTTCCCCAAGCTTTTCTTCCCGGGGTATAAATGCACAGATCCATAAACATACACATGTGACCTGATTACTGTGAGAGTTGTTCGATTACAGAGAGACATGCTCTCTTATTGATTTTCAGCGCCAAACTGTGAGGTTTACATTCTGAGAGTGAAAAATGAGGAGGAAGTGGGGGTGGAGGGTGTGAAATTTGTAAATCAGGAATTCCTGTACAAATACTGTAATACGCTGAAACCGAAACTACAGTAGTAGAACCATGTGCGGAAAATAGATTTTCAATCGCTTTCCCTTTGTCTCCTCATCTCCTCCTGTGTCGGTCTATTGTTCTTCTCACTCTTGTTTCCCCCTCTGGGTTGTCTCTCTGTCTTCCTTTTTTTTTTTGGCTCCTTCTCTTTTTGTTAATGTCTCTCTGCCACTCTCTCTCTCTCTGGTCGGTATCCACTGCTTCAGCTGGGCTGCAAGAAGCTGTGATCCACCTGCCAAGAATCAAACGGTGCTGCCAACAGCCAGACTGGCACACAAAGAGCCCATGATGCTTACACACACACACACACACACACACACACACATAAAACTGACTCACACGCACTTCAGGATGGTGCCAGTGCCAGAAAGAGAAAGACTACTCAATAAGACCACCACACAGACTCAATATAGAGTACAATATGTGAATGCATAATGAGCTCATACAATCTTTTCAGCTCAAAACACAAAATATTACATTGGAAATGGTAGACGTGATATGAGTAAAGGGGCTGCTGACACTATATTCAACATGCTATGATACTACATGTACAAGCCTCACTGTTTTTCACTGACTTTAAATATAAATCCCTAATTTTTAAAAGGAACAGATCAGCTTAAACAGATTCTCACCCAGGTTTTATGTCTCGACATAACCGAAAGTGTTTCCTGCCGCAAGAAAATGCTGACGACCAAAGTTTACACTAATCAAGGTCCTCTTCAGGGAAGAGAATCTTCCAGTATTAGAAAGTAAACAGAAAAATGGGGAGACAACACAAAGAAGATGCTGATCATTCCTTTTAAGTACAAAATCCTCTAAAAAACACTTTGCCTGCCTCTGTTTTTGGACAAATTAAACAAAAGAGACTTACTATTTAGTGAGATTCAGAAGTGCTTGTAGGTACATGCTGTTTCCTTTGGATAGAGCCAGTCTAGGCTAAATGTCTCTTGACTTAGCTTCATGTTTAGTGTATAGACATTATAGTGGTGTTTTCTCATTTTAATCTCGGCAAGAACGCTAATAAGCTAATATAAACTATCCTATCCATAAAAATCCTTCATCAGAAAGACAATGCCACTGAGATTGAAATATCTTCTTTAAGACAACAACAAAAAGGTTAACCCACTAGGAAAGAATAATAATTAATATAAATACACAATACAAGTACATGCTCTAGTAATACAAGCTTGCAGCTTGCTCCATACCGAGATGCAATAAATAAAACAGCTGTGGAACTGTACATACCCAATATGTCAGTATTTGTGGCGCCACACAGGCAGACCTTCCCGCCTCCACTCCACTGAGAGCGCAGTTCAACGACTGAGAGCGTTGTCAGGGCAACATACGGGCCAACAGAGAGCAGGATGAAGGAGTGAGAAGAGTTGCGCTCTGAACTTTAGGAACAAACTGGCGTTGTACAAGGACTTTTTCATCATCACCAGAGGCACTCAGTCAGCCTTTTCTTCTCTAGGCTTCTCTCTCCTTCTGCGCTCTCATCCTCTGTTCATACTATTTTTATCAAAGCTGTGTGTTACTGTACATCCTTCCCAGTGATTAGGTTGCATGCACACATTAATCCATCGGTGAGCTTTCTTGTGCCTTGCATGCATGTTACAGGAAAGGGGCGGCTTTATATTCCATGTATAATATATAAAAGATGTTTTGGCATGTTTGGCAATTTTTAGTGGTGCTAATTAGCAGAGTTTCAGGAGCGGGACCACACATAAAGCACGTCATCGCCAGCATTTCCATAAATACCCACTCGTCCTAAGTCCTCCCCTTCGCCCTCGTATCCTGCAGCCCTCCCTCCCACCCCTTTCTCTGTCCTGCCTCCTGATCTCCTTCCTCCTCTCCATAGGTTTATAGGGGGTCCGTCGTGCCCGGGTGCTACGGCGGATTTCCCTATCGTAGCTTCCCCACAACGCTTTCCAATGTCTATTCAGCTACTGCAAGCTTCATACATCTTCTGTTCGTTAATCAATAAATCATTTAATTATACCTGTTGATTGTGGTCCTTGTTATTCTCACAAGCCTACATCATCAAGCCTACCCCAGATTTTGGGGAACGTGAGAGAAGATTTTACAGCAAAACTGCAAATATTTGTATCCACACTTCAGATTTTCACTCTGTATTATGTGCTGTTTGTGTGCGTAGGATGTGCTTCCCCTTAAGCAGGCATATCCCAATCTTCATTATTTTAATTACATTTTTCAATACAGGGGTTTGGCGGAATGAGGTGGGATCTAGTATGATTTTGGAGCAAAAAAAGTGTTATTCTTCTTTGAGTATGATAGTTTTCTGCAAACTGAATGTGTCTATGAATAATTCAGCGGATTTAAATTAAATTCTCATCCAAATTCTTCTTCGCTGATTCAGTTCAGTTGCCTGGGCCCTGCTTTCTAACTTCCCATTCTGTTCAGATAAATGTTATGTTGATCCTCCACACTTCGACAAACACAAAATTAAAACTGAATTGGAACACAGCAGCCTATAGCTATACACATGAGTGACAGACAGGTAAAAGCTGAATCTGTGAAACACACTAATAAAAATTAATTAGCTTTTGCACGCATGGCTAAATGGTTGTTGGGTGTCTGAATTGTGAGCTGATAGGAAAATGGATCAAAGCATAATCAAAATAAAAAACTACATATCATTTGCCCTTAAATTGTAAAACTTTTAAAGTTTGACTGGATTGCTATTTTGCTCTTAAATATTAATTTGTTTTGACATTAAGTATTTTATATAAAGTTTGATTTCATAAACATTATTATCATTCAACTCAACCATTTTTGGAGTGTTAGATTAACACCATACCTGGTTTCAGAAACACGGCTAAGCAATTATTTTCGTTTTAAAGGTGCAGTGTGTAATATTTCTGAGGCTCTATTGACAGAAATGCAATTTAAGATCCATAACTATGTTTTCAGTGGTGTATAAAGACCTTACATAATGAACCGTTATGTTTTGTATTACCTTAGAATGAGACATTTATATCTACATAACCGCGGGCATCCCCTGCTGTGGAGGTCGCTGTATTTTGTCGTCATATTTCTACCGTAGCCGTCAACGAACAAACAGCGCTACAGAGCGCGTTTTGTCATCACGGCGTTCTTCTTCTGCTTGTGTAATTCCGGTAGTGTAGACGCCTGTCACTACATTGAATACCTACAAAGAAGAAGGGGGAGGGACTAAAAATAATAGTAATATACAGTCTCCGAGTAGTCTTCTGGTTTATTAGAAGTAAGAAGAGAAGTGACATTTGGACAAATGAAGGAGCACACGTGTTATTTAGCACTAGAGCCGACAGCCAGACGGAGTCGGGACAGACAGCTGACGGCAGAAATCACGGATTTTGTGGATTTTCCCAGATGGAAGGCTAATGTGGGACAGATGTTTTCAAAGCGGTGCTGAAGTTGACTGTTTTCTGCTGGACAGGTAATTAACTGTGTTTGTCAGACTTTAACAATGCAAATGAAAATTGCTGTTTGATAGTTTTAGCTAGAAGCTGGCCATAATCACAGAAAGCCGTGACGTGTTTCCCGTGTCAGTGGTGTGAAATATGGATTAATTTCATGGCGCCTACTTATTCTCCAGCCTGTGGTTTGGCTTTGCCCGTTACTTAGCGAAACAATCGCTGATCAGTACCGTAACGTTAGCTTAGAGCATGGAAGCATCAGCCAGCTAAACTTTTATTGACCGGTAGAAAAACATTTATTGTTAGTTGGATTGGTTTACTTTCCAGCGCTGTGCTTTGGCTTGTGGTGTTATGTTAGTTGGATTAATTTCATGTAGTTATCTCTCTCTTTCCTCCAGTGCTCTGTTTTGGTTTTGTATGTTATGTTCATAAGAATCAGCTGCTAATTGGCAGTAAAACGGCAGCTTCCAGCATCGAAGCTCAGATCAGCCAGCTAAACTTTTACTGTGCTGGTAGAAAAAATGTAGTTGGATTGTAACTTCATCTAGTTATTCTCCAGCTTCTGTTACAGCTTTGTTACGTGGACAGAAATGTGCCGTTACCTTCTGAGAGAATCAGCTGATGAATATTATTGGTAATGAAATGGTAACAGCAGGGAAGCTCAGATCAGCAACTTCACATTTTACTGCCCTGGTGGAAAACATATATTTCTTTTTGCTGCTAATGGTGATATATAACAAGACCGTGTGCCTATCAAGTGACCCATAATAAATACTTTCCGAATTTGCATTAAAAAAACTTAATGGATATTGCGTCCCACTGTGCACACAAATATGTAATTTGTACTTTCACATGCTAAATGCCCATTAAAAACGTTGCACCGTTTTACCACAAGTTGAAATTATGGCTGTCAGTACTAATTGTGTTTCTGTTGTATTTCAAAAAATTAATAAGACATTTTGGTAAGATTTGCAGATTGCTTATCTAATTAAGCAAAGTGACTGGAGCCTTGATCCTCCCCAGCCAATGCCTTTGTAAACTTCACGTATTATGTGGTTTATAATGGGCTGTGGTGCAGAAACAGTGAGGCTTACATTGTCCTGGTATCTGTTAGTGGTCATACTTGATGCACTAGATGTGATAGTTTTTGAGATCTTCTTCATTTTCTCTGGTATGTTAGTCCAGATAGCCAACCCTCCCAAGTTGTAAAATAATGTAGCACTTCATTTCTTCATGTGGCTATTGTTTATTAATGAAAAAGTAACATAATATTCACATGGTTTTACATAATTTATATAATTTCTTAATATATCTAAAAGAAACCTAATTTCTTGACTGGCAATCTCTTTTATCTCATAGATGACACCTTTGTCCTGTCTCAGGCACCGTAGCTATACTGTTCGCTTGGGTGAGGGGGGGGGGTGCAATTCGCAACCCTCACCACTAGATGTCACTAAAACTTACACACTGAACCTTTAAGTAACCTAAACATAGCTGGCTGGGTTACACTGACAAATAAATGTGATTGTGCAATGTGAAAAAAAGGCACGGATGATCAGAAAGCTGGATATTATAATCATGCATATGGAAATATCAAATGACCAGTTTACTCTGTGGTCCATATAAGTGTCATATCATGGGGGTGCATGTAGAGCTGGGCGATATGGCCAAAAATTATATATCACGATAAAAAATGGTTTAATGCTTTATTGTCATAACATGACAAACACTTCATGCCAAACAGTGGATCACTTCACAAATCTGAGGTAGAACTTTCAAAACATTATGATAAAATCTTTTTTCAAAAATATATTTAATAAATCTTTGTTCAGTCCTTTTTCCTCAACAAAATAAATATCTTAATAGAAAAATTAAGTGTTAATCCGTGTGATTCAAATTAATTAAATTAAACATTTATTGAATTTATATATATTGAACATTTGTTATGTTGTAATTGAGGAACATTATATTGCCATAATTATCATTATTGTTTTATTGCTCAGCCCTAGGTGCATGTACATATTTTCTATGGTATCTTTAATCATTGACTTGCCAATAAATGGGGACCCTTAAAACATTAGTTGGTTTATTACACTCTTCCCCAAAGAGGAAACCCACTCCGATTAACCAAGCAAAACGTTCAACGAAAAATGAAAGAAGACAAACAGGAAAAATACATCAACATCATTTATCAAAAGCTTTTGCTACCTCTTTGAACTGTGATGTTGGATTTTCCTGAATAAGCTGGCAGAAATGTAAGACATTTAACCCAATTTCAGGTAAAAATAAGTCAAGATAACAGGCATAAGATGTCTTCTACACTGCAGTCACACATGGGTAAAAAATGTGATGTTAAGAAGCTCTAAGGGAGCTGCTTTACTGAAGTCATTTTTAAAAGGGATGCACATGGTTTATTGAAAACCTTATTCTCCAAAGCCTTGAAAAAAAATACCCTGGCAACCCCAGAAGGCAAATGGTGTGCAAAGCTAAAAATGTTTATGAAAATTTTCATGTATGTGATGAACTGTTCCTCGTTGAGCTTGCATTTTTGGACCTCCCTCCCCCTTCCACTGTTGCAGAAAGTACATTAGCCTACTCTGCTATTTCATATACACTGGCAGCCCCAGCAGAACAGAAAAGATCCATTCTGACAGACTATGACAGGAGCACTGCCCTAGTTTGTCGCTTGAAGAGGCTCTGGAGTGTGTGTGTGTGTGTGCGTGTATGGGTTTGTCTGCGCGTGCTGGTCGAATGCTTACAGTGTTGAACCGTGACACACAGTCAGATCCAGACGCTTGTTTTTTTAATAAGCTTCTTCCACCAGTATGCCAACAAATCATCAAGGGCAAGGAGCACACACATACACGCACACACAACAACTAAAACAACGCATCCATACACATATGTGGCAAATACAAACCAGAGTCCTTGAGGATTCAGAAACAACTTGCTGTACAAACCACAGACACATACGCCTCCACACATGTGCCACACGCTCAAACTGTGACGCAACCCACCATTCATTTAAAGAACAGAATTAAACAGCCTGTGAGGAGTGAATAGAGTGAATGAGCATTGATAGATAAAGCTTTTTTTCCTTTAATAAGACACAGGACAGCTAATTCTTTCTCTAAATTCCCCTTCAAGTGTGTGTGTTTCTCTTGTTTGACCTTTTTTGTGCTCTGTTAGTTCTTATGACATTCCTCCTGATGGGACAAGTGCACACACACTTTCACACACATAGCTGTCACACAGTGGCTGGTCACAGGATGGTAAATTGGCCTAGAGTGAGCCACAGCAGTGGAGATGGTTAGGAAATCACAAGTCAGACAAACGTGTGCTTAGGTTGCTACTGTTGGTACACACACATATAACATGTATATACACACACCTACAATCATTGTCTTTCTGCCCTGCTGCCTCTATCAAATCAAACTTAAACTACTTTGCACTGATGAGGACACTATCAAGTAGTAAACAGAGAGCCAGAACAAGCATAACTAAAAAAACTGAAGCTAAAAAGGTTAAGTGGATGGCGGATGTAGCCTACTGTAGGAAAAGTCTTAAGGGAACTATGCTAGCAAAACACCAAAATCATAAGAGAAATGTTTGTAAGCTGGCCCTGTTTTCTATGGTTCAGTTTTTTCTGGGAATTCACTACAGGACTCATGGTTACATCTTATCCCATGAATTGAGAATAAGCTCACTGTCTAGAAGACACAAGTCTAGAAATCATCAAATGGTGTCAACAAAGGACAACAAGATTACCATCTGTGACTTGCAAGAAAGCATCTAGGAAGTACACACAATAAGAAAAAGTCTTTCAGTCATCACCTTCCACGGCTCATATGAGTGTATGTATGTCAGAACCTTTCAAAACTGTCCAAAATGGCTGGTAAGAAGTTATTAATATGAGCATTTTTTTATATCTCTATGGTTTACATTTTGCCAAGTTTAGACAACTCAAACTTTTTTTGGTAAGGGTCGGGAAAGATCTTTGTCATGGTTAAAAGAAACCAATGTTGACTGTTGGCAGGGAATGATATGGGCACAGCGATCTCAAGTTTCAACGTTGGATTCTTTGTACAACCAGCCATCCACCACTATAATATCCTGACTCAGCGTCCAAGTTCCCAAGTTATTTTGCTCTCATAATGCCTTCACAGGTCAGTAGAAAAATTGGAGCACTGGCCAATAAACGTTCGATATCTGCGGCTGACCCAAATGCTCGACTGTTTGTTTGTAAAGCTGGCTAATGCAGCCTTTCACAGCAGCGGCACGAGCCAATCCCGCAGAGCAAACAGGAAAACATAAAAAGAGAGAGAGCTAAGGAAACAACAAAATTCAATTTAGTCAAATTAAAGGTCAGGACAGGGTATGATTGGGGTGGGAAGTTGTGTGAGAAGGGGCAGTGAGATTAAAGAAGGAAAAGGAGAAGAGCTGGAGTGTGTGGATTAGAGCAGCGGCTGGAAAGTGGTCAAGGCCCAGTGATCAGTGATTTGACCAGCCGTTAAGGGCTTGTTCAGAGGGGGAAGGGGTCAGCAGACGTGGTGGGAGCCCACTTATACCCAAACTTCACCACAGACATGACATTTGACATAAATGAACTCTGCATCCGACAGAAATCATTGAAGCCTAAAAACTGAGACTTAGATGACGACATCGATCCCACTCTAATGCCAGTAATATAAAGCTGCAGCCAGGAGATGAAAAAAATAGAATAAAATAAAACAAATAAAAAACAACACATAAAACACAAAACCATATGACTAGTTAAATGCTTGTTTAAAATGATGTGTCTTATGGTGTTTTTTAGGGCTGTCCCCGACTAAGGATTTACATAGTCGAGTCAAATCGTCAAGTCCTGCCTATAGTCGACTGATAGTGGAATCGTGCGTTTTTGTGTGCGGCATTTGTGAGTGGGGGAGTTTCACAAGGTAGCTCCGCTTTAATCTTGAGAAGCTGCAGAGCTGCAGTCTCTATGCATTCAACTTACAATGTAAATTTCCAGCTATACTGAGGCTTTTTGAAGACCCTTCTCTCTCTATCTCTCTATCTCTCTCTCTCTCGCGCTGTCATTCACCTGTCTTGTGAGTTTTGCGTGCATGCCGTGCTGCCAACAACTACATGCACGTCGCGGTTTCTTGCGGGTCTATTTCAAGTAGCCGGCTAATATAAAAACGATAAAATTCTTTGTTTGGTTCATCAACTTTGATAAATTATCCAAAAGTCCCGAGAGGTGCGGACAACTTGGCACAACACCAGGGGCTCAGTCTCTTCAGCAAGTCGTCCTCTTCCGCCACCACACACACACACGCTACGCCTACACATGCCCATGACGACCCAAGATTAGGGTTACAATTTTGGATTTATTCACGCACTTTAAAAACATTTATTGGAAGTTTGATTCTTTTACATATTTTTTACAGCATTAAACATTGAAATGTATATTGTAATAGGCTGTATAATAAGTTATTGGGAGAAAACTGGTGATCCTCGTTTCACTGCGAAGCTTCGACTGTGAGATTGACAGTCGAATCTGGCTCCGCCCATCGAAGCATCGAATCTTCGACTATTGGGGGTCAACCCTAGTGTTTTCTGAAAGTTTCCACAGAGTCCAAGGCTCTCAAAGCTAAAGAAATAGAGTTCCAGAGCCGTGGAGCCACCACACAGAAAGCCTGATCACCTCTCACCCGCTGCATTCTGTACAACTTGCAGTTTGTCTATGGAGGATTTGTTTAAACAAGTGTACAGTACAGCCAGCCCAGCACCTTTAAAGCTCACTAACATGTTCTATTTTGTTAGTTTAACACGTACAAACACCTTACAGTAAAAATGCCTGTTTGTGGGTTTATAGGGGATTGTGTGCCAAGCTACTTCTTTGCTGGGCAAAGTGACTTCCTGGATGCCTTACAATAATTTGGAAACTCCATTAAGTCACTGCCATCATCCCCCTGTAAAACCACAAATAGTAATTTTTAGACTTAAGTTTTAGGAAAATTTCAACAAACGACATATAACCTGTTAGTGAGCTTTTAGAGATCTGCTAGATGGATGTTTTAACCCTTGGACAGAGCCTGCCAGCTGTTTCCCGTTTCCGGTCCTTCCAGTGCAAAGCTAAGCTAATCAGCTACTGGCTATAGCCTCATATTTAGTGTACAGACTTTAGAGTGCTATCAGTTTTCTATGTCAAACCATTAAACATGTGTATCCCTAACAGAAACCAAACTGAAACAAAACAGAAAAAAAAAAAATTGAATTGTTAGGGCTGAATAACAAAACTATATTTAGCAACCACTGACGACCATCAAGTACAACACAAAGGCCCTGTGGGTGCTATTATGGGTGCTCTGCTCAATAGACCACAAAGAAATGGGTGAGTTATTCAGTTTGTTTAGAGCCACGTCTCTTTCTGTGCTCTGCTTTTTATTTATTCATTTATGTTTTGTCTCACGGTCTCTCTTGTGGATTTGTCTTTTTGTCTCTGACCCCCCCCCCCCCCCCCCCCCCTCACCACCACCCCACCACACACACAAGCCCTCACAGTAGAATCATTCTCTGTCACTGAGCTGTATTTATAACCCTATCTATCAGTCAGCCTCGGGAATACATGACACTATTCTCTGGACCAAGACCACCAAACTGCCCCCAGCCATACATTATGATAGGATACATGTGTGTGTGTGTATGTGTGTGTGTGTGTGTACGCGCGCTTGTGTATGGGCTGTTTTAAGCAGATATAGGAGCTCCACCTTGTTACAGAAAACTTACAGTGGCTCGCAACTCCTGTTCAACTGTTACTGCTACTGGAGGTCAGAAGGAGAGAGAGAAGAGAAGAAGACAAAAGGGAAAACAAAAAGGAGGGAGAAAATGGAGGCCAGGAGGGAGGCTGATAGAAAATAGAGAAGGGCAGATTTGAAAGAAGGGGATTAGAGATAGTTTGGAGTGGTGGAGGTAGAAAAGAGAAACAGGAGGGTGCTCGCTCTTGCTGTCTCTCTTTGCTGCTCTTTGATGAGAGTGGAGATCTATATCCTCCTCTGTCCAAGGTCATGGTTGTTACATGGGAGTACAGCAATCTCTCGGACTCACACACACACACACACACACAGACACACACTTAATGAGGTATAGTTCTGCCGATAACTACAAGCAACCATTATAGATTAAAGCAATTAAACCAGAGGAGACCTTTGACCTAACATTATACCACAGTCAGGATCTTGTGTGAATCATAAGAAAGTGTGTGTGTGAGTGTGTGTGTGTGTGTGTGTGTGTGTGTGTGTGTGTAAGAAGGCGGCGTCCTCTACATATGCTTGCCTCTGCACTTACTGCTCGCCCTCATGTTCACCTTACAAAGCAATACAGCAACCCCAAAGCGCCCGAAGGCCTTCCAATGAAAAAGCTATAAGTGTACTGTAGTTCCAAGTCGACCAATTACACATTACAGTAAACCTCTAGACTCTAACATAAACCATAACTGAGTCATGTTCCCCCCGTGTTTTGTTGTTTTTCCTCTCCCTCTCTGCCCACTCTTGATTATTAATTCAATTACGTTTGAACACAGTTTTCAGGCAAAATTTGGAGTTCAACCATTCATTTACCTCTATTAGTTTACTCTAATACACATACACTGGCAGTGGAAAGAGGCGCGGGGCTCCAGTCATGCTTTTACAGTATGTTTTCTAGGATTGGAGATATATTTAGAGTCAGAAGGAAGACGCAAAATAGAAAGGAGCGACAGTCTGCTCCTTTCCCCACCAGGAATCTGCACAAGGGGGGAGCAACTGCAAATAAACAACAACAACAATAGAGGAGACACATGTCATTGCACCGTGGTAGAAGGGATCCAGAAGAGAGTAAAGAAGGGATGAGGACAGCAGGACAAAGGACCATGGGAGACCTGTGAGCATCCACCCTCCTGTTACATCAGTGTGCCCTCAGGGTTCAGGCAAAAGGCGTGTTGGACTCCCTCTGCTGGTGCACAAAAACTCTTCCACTCTTACCTCTTTCACTGTTGACAACAAAGACCTTCAGATGAAATACTCTTCATCACAGCAACGTATGAAGGAACCCATTTCTACTAAGTCTCATGTTCCCCAGTCTGCAGTTAGCAGCAGTTTTCAAGCAATTCTATCAATTCTCCAGAAGCACCGGGTTCCGCCAGTCCACCCTCACAACTGTGATTCTTGTAAATGCCAACAAGTTTGAAGCAGATCAATATCTCTGGTAGTAAACTAAGCTTGTTGACAGCTTAACACTATCAGCTCTATCAAAGGGACTGTGTTCTTAATTGAGCCTTGAGAGCCGTATCTCTCCTTTTATGACAGCCCCGCTTCTGCTACTAGACAGACTCAGAGGGAGGATTTCCTGGAATAACATGACTACTGAGATGCGTGGGTGGAGAATATGCACACTCAAAGACAACACAAGGTGCACACACACACATACACACACACACACACACACACACACACACACACACACACACACACACCACACACACACACACACACACACACACAGGCACAAAGAAGAGCAATCCTTCGCCTAAGCATGCAGTCACAGCAGGAAAACTGGCAGGCCAAAAGGTAAACGCAGAGCATAGAGTGGCTGACAAAAATGGCTTCATTGGATTACTGTCCCATCGGGGGCACGTGCACACACCATACACACACACACACAAGTCAGACAACTGGTACCAATTAGGCCAATAGTTTAGTAACACAGCAGGATAGAGGATCACCAGAGGATGAAGGACCAAGTGACACACACAGACTGCCTGGCAGATTATTTGAAAAGTAATGAAAACCCCTTCTAACCTGTCAGTCTCCTTCAAAATTTTCAAGTTGAACATGATCCACACAAACACACACACCACATGTATAAGGACTTACAGATGCTCCTGTCAGTTTATCTAAATCAACAGGAGTTTCTTTTGGCTTCCAGTTGGTTTCATCATTCATGCTCATTTCAGTGAATATTTCAACAGTGTGTGTCTCCTTCACATGCATTGTCTCCTGCTGTTAAAATACTCCTCCACTCTCTCTCTTTCTCTCTCCTTCACTCCCTATCTATCCTCAGGACCTTTGTTCGTGTGTAGGCTACTCCTCAGGGCTGTGACATACATTCAGCACAACTTACGTACAAGCAGCCTATACTGTTAAGTCAGCCAGAGACAGGAGATCCCATCAGACCTCGGTGGCCTGCCATTGGTGTGTGTGGTGTGTGTGACTGTTTGATCTACCCCACGTAAGCCTGAGAGTGAGTGAGAAATGATACAGAAGATGTCAATGAGAGGCAAATCATCCAGCTCATAACAGGGAGGGGGAGCTCTGTTGAGCTACAGAACAGGGCTGACTGGAGCTTTGGGGAATACTGAATGAAATGATTCACAGAATGACAATCAAGTCACAGCTGCATCATCTCCAGCTAGACTGTCTGACAGCCAGCCAGCGAAAAACAACAGCACAGACACTTCCATTTTACTTCAAACACTCTGCTTTGTTAACCAATGATGGTGAATATAACTTATATAACTTGTGCACACTTCTTTGTTCTTTTCTCCATTAAGTGCAAGTTCAGCTTCCCATTAAACAAGCCAGCTCCCATGTTTCAACCCAGCAAGCGTTCGGGAGTAGTTAGTAAGTAAATGCATTGGCTAATTTCAAGCCAAGCATCGATGTTAATACAATAACTGAGAGAGGCTCAGCAGCAGCGTGTGACAAATTTAATGTAATTGCTGCTCCTCATTTGCAGACTGAGGCAGTAGGCTATAGCCCACAGCAGAAAAAAACAAACATTTATCACTGTGTTATAATAAAGAATCTATAATTAAGAGGGATTTTTGACAGAGATGTCAATGTTGTTTTGGCATAACCAATATAAGTTAGGCTACTTTAATGCAAGAAATATATTCCCAAAGATTAATAAAATGCAAAGAAGCTTTTCCATATGTCAGAAAGTGAAATCAGGCTTCTCTATCTTCAGCATGACAGGGTCGCCTGTGTGTATATGTCATACAAATTTAATATCAATTTGCTCGGAAAAGAAAAACGTGACGAACAGTACCCCCCACCCTCCTCCGCTTTTCTTTATGCATGATTCATAACCGAGCAGAGCACTTAACGGGATTCTCCGCCGCTCCGCTCAGCTCCTTCCCCGTTAAGTGGAACCGCGGGACGGGGCTCCCCATCAGCCAGCACAGCGCACAACCAAGTCATCTACCTCACTCCACTTAAGGTTCACAACACCCACCACGGACACCCACCTTCATTCTCCGGGTAATTCCGTAAGGCTCGGCACGGCGACAACGCGTGAAAAAGGAGCAGAGAGAACAGGAGGAAAAGGGATGGATAGATCCACAGGACGCGTGGTGGTGCCATTTTCAGGCTGCGCTGCGCCCTCGCTGCATCCCTGTTGGCGGTGTCGAGTCGGTGAGCGCAGCCCTGCGATTGAGTAGAGAGAGAGAGAGAGAGAGAGAGAGAGCAGGGACGAGGGCAGGAGAGGAGGAGACGCTGGGAAGGAGGGTCCACCGCCAGCCAAGTCCTGTCAATCAGCCGCCTGACTGTGGTGTAGCCTTTGGAGACGCCTCACTCTAGGTTACACTGTAAAAAAGTATCCATCTGAACAATTGCTTTATCCTGAGTTTGAAAATATTTTTTTGTTTTTGAAAGATTGAAAGGGGATATATAAAGAGAGATAAAACTAACTTTCCCACTCATTTTAACAAGGACATGCTCAATCGTCAGTGCTTCAGGGACATAATTAGACTTGTAAACTTGTAATCTCATCCAAAGCAACCCTAAACTGAAATTCAGGCACAAATACAATGCTGCTTCAAACGTGATAATAGGCCATAAATGTCACAGCAAAACTAAATCTTCCCTGGGATCAGATGATTCTGAGCAGGCTCAGAACTGTCATTTCTTTTAAAAGAAGATACAGAAGCAAAACTTTTGGATTTATTGTTTTGCTCATCTGTTTTTCTAAAAAATGGTCAACTCATATGGGATTAAACTGACAGCTGTGTATCACTCCCCACTTTCAGGAGCAGTGAAAGGGATGCAATCCCTGAAAAGTAGAAGCATATTTAATCATGATTTTCACATAGTTATGGCCATAAGGGAAACAATCACCTATATCAACCAAAGTTAACTTTTTAAATTTTTTCTAATTTATTTCACATCCGGCAAAAAAAGTGTGTTTGCAAAGGACAATGCACATGCAGTTAACCGATTTTAGATGGATTTACCCAGAACCACATTCGTGGGTAGAGCAAAATGCAACAAAGCCAGCCATCTCATTACTGATCCAGAGTTGTTGGGATCTACAGAATTGTCTGGGTAGTACCAGAATAAACACTTCCATCTCACTGTAGAAAATTCTGTCAATTATTTTGATAAGCGACATGGGCACATTACTGGATTAGTGTCAGCTCAGGCTTGCCTCTCTCTGTCTTTGCCCGGTTGTTGATATGGCTCCTGCAGATGTTACTAGGACAATACTGACATGCACATCAGATTCCACCCAAACACTTTATGGAGATTTATTCTGCCTATATTGCATATATTTGACTACAGTTTGGACGTCAGGAATGTGTGTATGTGTGTGTGTGTTTGTGTGTGTGAATGTTGCTGTTGTTATGTCTCGAGCAGACTGTCTTTAAACATGAATAAATAACATGCGCAGCCTGTCATATGAAATGTGCGAGGAGGAGCCGAGTGTGTGCAAGGTCAAGCTTTCAATCTTCTTCTTCTTTAAGAGGGCTTATTGAGCTCATGTGGTGAGACCCCTGCCCCTGCCGGAAGAAGATGTCTTCAAGAGGGACATGTTACCTCTCTCGCTTAACACGAGTGTGCGTGTGTGTTTGTGTTCATATACAGAATATTACACTTCTCATCCGTCTGGTGTCAGCTTCTCCAACTGTTTTGACCAATTGCACCTGTAGGTTGAGGTCAACACAAAATATGACATTACTCTGGAAACCAGCACCAGTTCATGAAGGCATAGGATGCAAAAAAAATTTAATCTTCTGACAATTAATGAGGCACATCATTCATTTCTACCAATTAGTCCTTATTAAAAGTAGATGGTAGGGTAACTTTATGTAATTTAATTGAAACCTTAATGGAATAGTTCAATATTTTGAGAAATACGCTTATTCACTTTCTTGATGAGAATTAGATGAGAAGACTGATACAACTCTCAGGCCAGCCATTTGGAATTAAGGAGAGGGGAACATTTTCAAAATTGGACCCCTCATCCATACCGCTTCAGCACCACCACCACCCCTTAGCTCTGATACAAAGATGGGCAATTTCAAATAAGCTCTTGGCCATTAGCCTTGTAGCAACACAGACAGAGTCTTTAACAACCGTTTCCAAAGCCAGCGTGTTGTAGACCTGTCCAGGTCATGCTCTGTTTTGCATACATATACTCAAGAAGATTATAAAGCACAAAAGGTCATGTCAGTTATTTTGAAACCCAGAGAAAAACGTTCTGTCTATCTAACCTGCTTTGCGTGGGGATAGTCTGGTTCAGTTTCTGACAGAGGGTGATATCATAGAAACAGTGTGATTATTTTCTTACTGACCATAGGCCTCTGCTCCTTCCATTTTCTTGTTCTCACCGTACCATGTTAGGGCCTTGATCTGTACCCTTTCACCCTCCCAACCCTCTCACCCATTGCTGCTCAAGTGCAGTAATTATGAAGCTACCTCCAGCAGCCAGTTAGTTTAGCTTAGCATAAAGATTGAAAACAGAGAAAACAACTCAGGTTAACAAAATCCACCTACCCACCTGTAATGCTCAATAATTAACACGTTACATCTTGTACAAAAAGTTTAAAACTGATACACTGTGGTTTTACAGTGGGTTATGTGACTATTTCTTGGCTGGGCGAAGTCACTTCCTGGAGTCTCCACTGATTTTTTGTGTGAGGTTTAGAGTGGCTGGTATGCCTTTGTTAAGAGCAGGCAGTCATGAAACAAACAACAAAAATCATTGCAGACCCTCGACATCCCCTCCTCTCTGAATAGATAGATAGATAGATAGATAGATAGATAAAATGCTTTTATGTGAAGCAACTGTCTGTATCAAACTCTTCTCATGTTTTTGTGATGTCTTTTATGTGACGCAATGGACTGTAGCACTGTGCCCAAGACAAATTTCCCCTATGGGGACAATAAAGTTTACTCTACTCTCTAAGCTAAGCTATGAATCTTCTCATCCAACTTTCAGCAAGAGTGACTCCTCCTTTAATTCCAACATTTCAGTACTCAGTTTGGTGCGGTTTTGAATATGGATTGGGTGAAATTACAACCTATTTTCAAATCTAATTTTGGCATTTCTCTTGCTATGAATGCTCAGCTTACAGAATGGGATAAAGACATCCCATAGGTCACCTGATGCACTGGGATTTTTTCCCTGCTGGCAAATGTGATGTAACCACGCTGTGATTTATGGAAGGATCATGACCACAATTATATTTACCACGAGCAACCTTCTTCTATCACGCTTCTGTCCCAAATGAGGCTCCTGAAAGAGCTATAAAACTGTCAAACATACCCTGATTTATGCTGAAATTCTGTTTTACCCCGTCTTGGCAATGTGTGTAGCTATATAAGTCTGTGTTGGCTTTTGTGTTTTCCTTGTGTGTGTGAAGCAGCCACCTCCAGATTTGTTAAGGCTCCAATTATGATGATGATTTGTTCCCTGCAATGGCTTTACTTGGATGACCTAATTTCCTCATTGAGTGTGGGGAGAAAAAAAAATAATAGTCCTTTTTTTCTTCTCTGCTTTCTTTCTTCTTCTTCTCCTCCTTCTTCTTCTGCTGCCATGACGCTGCATTCATCCTCGCAGTGACAAAACATTGCTGTGATGCATTCCAGCAGTGACAGCATGACATGGCCTCTTAAACCCTTGTCACTCTGTCTACCACACTCACACACACGCATGCACCCAAACACACATCCTGCATGCCTCGTGGAAGAGTGATCTCGCCAGCGTAAAGCACCGCTTTTGCATAATAACATTTCAAGGCTGCACACACAAACCCATGTGGTGACAATCCACTGACAGCGCTGAGCGACAGTAGCCTACAACAAACATTTGAAATGTGTCATGTGTTTCCTTATGCCCTCATACACATAACTCTATCTGCATCTGCCTTTGTCGTTTTGCAAAAATCACTCTCTTGACTAAAGATTGCAGAATTTATTTCCACAAGGAAGTGCTGGTCTTTTCCTAGCCCTTTCATTCATTTTGAATAGAATTCTTCTTTCATTCGTTTTCCCTCCTCTTTCGACCCCTAAATTCTCACCCCTCACCCTGCTCGGCCTGGATGGGTCAACTATTCATTTTATCTGTCTTGGTCAGCTAACCAGCCACCCGCACTTGTCTCTCTCCCTCCCTTAAACACACGCACACACATTTCAGCAAGAGCTCCTGTCTACGAAAATAAAGGACTGTCACAAAGTAAAGATGAAACTTGGATAAGCGCAACAGGCAGCGCAGCTGGACTGTGTGCAAGTGTGTGTGTTGCATGCATGCGCCATTGACGGCGATCACTTGTTTGAGAAGGGGCAGAGGTGATGACAGGGTCGTCTGCCTTGCCAGGAACTCCCCCCGAAGCCACCACACTCTATATACACACACACCCTTAGCCCTATTCAAAGCCACTCACTCATGTGGTAATGTCTCTATTGTGACAGCCTGAACGCTTTATGGGCAACAGCTTGGTGCTGGCATTTGGGCAGAGGCATTAGTGTGCATATGAGCGTGTGTGTGCGTGTGCTTGTGTCTGGCTCATCCGCTGTGGAATCTGCTCATTTAGAGCTCCTCGAAGCAATGAGACTTGGATTCTCCTGTTCCAGACCAGTGACAAATGAGCAGAGAATTGCAGGACAGAGGATGGGAAGCAGAGCCAGTCTAAGGCACGAAGATTAAAGGACAAAAATGCACGCACACATATAAATATATATACACACACACACACACACACACACATCATTCCACTTCACTCCACTCTTACTTTCCTACTGCTACCGTCTTAGTTAAGCAGGCAGAGCGATTCGTCATGTCAGAGAGCCCTGGTGCTGCCATACAACAAAAGGTGAAAGGGAGTGTGGGAAAGGGCTGATGCACAAAGCCCTCTCTGCCCCCGTCTGTCTCCCTGTCTCGGTTTCATACGCAGGCCGGGAGCCTCTCCAGCATCCCCCACCCTGTAGTCTTCAAGGCATCTGCGAAAACACAACCAATCTCCCTACACCTGTACTTCCATATCCCTACCTTACTATTTTGTGGTGGCAGCAGAGCTTAGCTCGTGCCACTAACACCGCCAGGAGTGAGGTTGAGATTTCTACTGTGGCCACTAATCCTAAAAACGTTTGAGTTCATAGACAGTGTGCACAAAATATATGTCAACATCAGGTCTCTGGAGCCCCCCAAAAACACCCTTTAGCTCAGTCCAGACAGCCATTGAGCCATAGAGATAGAGGGAGGAAGAGACAGAGGGATGGATGGAGGGAAAAAGAGATAAAAACAGCTATTTAGGGAGGGCATTTTGCCAGTCTCTGCCAGCTTTGCCCACAAGAAGAGAGCATGAAAGAGAAGGAGGATCCCCTTGAGAGGGACACCAGCTATGCAGACAGAAAAAGAAAGAGCAAACAGACAGACAGACAGACAGATAGAACGACTGAGAGAAGAGGATATTCACACTGTTTCAAGTGTATTCTCATCTGGGCCTTATTTGTGTGCCAGATTTTCTCTGGTTGCTAGAGACCAAATAGTGGGGGTGCACACACACACACAGACAAACACACCCACACAAACACACACACACACATACACACAGACTAACTGCTGACTTGAAGGCAAAGTGAATGTCTGGCATATAGCTGAGCCCAGAGGAGGGATATTTACCGTAAGTCTGCAGGGGGGAAGAGCAGTCAGTATCTTACCGTCTTAATTGTGTCCTTCTCAAACAGTGGAATGATTTAACAATCAATGAAAACTGACCTTGCCTTCCAGTATCACATTCCTGCCTGAGCTAGCCCGTCAGGGGAGGTGAAGTGAGCAGCAATTTGAACAACATCTGGGAAGAAAAACAAGGTCATCAGCAAGACAATGATTAAATTGAATAAGAAAATATCTAACTTTTATGTTATTTACTTCAACCAATGTTGCATCATATCACAGGAGTTAAAAGAGAGAGGGATGGATGGATAAAAGGTGGGATGGAGTCATCATGACGAATTGGAGTTTGCCCAAACAGTGACAGTCTGTTGGCAGAGAGAGGACGGAGAGATGCCCAACTCACTGCTCAATCATTTCCTGCTTGCTTAGTGCCTTACATCGATAGGCTAGCTGAGATCAAGTAAAACATGAATAGGGATTTTGGCTTCACTGTCATACATATGGATCACACAGAACTGTTGTCATCAGGTCTCCAGTTTTATTAGGATTTGCAGTTGCTGATGCCTCAGTGACAGTTAATCCTTTGTCCGATAGTGTTTGAAAATATGCAGGACATGGAAAGAGGAGTGAGAGAACAGCTGAGGGAAAAATCTCTCCTTAAATGGTAATTATTTCTGTTAATAGCAACATTATAGATTTACAAACAATAGGCCTATTTCACAGATGACAGTCGGAAAAGTACAGGTTTAAATAATAAGATTACTGACTCACTGTCACACTGTCATGACTTACTGGGACACCTGAATAGAACAAAGCCATCGTTAAAGTTATTAGCAACACCTGCTATTGTGAAATTCATGCACTATGTAAATAACTCAAAAGGTAGTGTCCATGTAATGTATGCAGTGCTTTGCATTTTATGGGTGAGAAAATTACCATTGTACAACTTTACACCTGAGAGATGACTTATTGTTCATATGATCTCATTTTACTGACGACTGCTACTGGGTGTCTACTAGTGAATGAGTGAAAGAGGTAGCAGTTTTGAACACAGCTTAAGAAAGTTCATGCTCTATTGTTGATGTAATCAGTGCACAAGATCTATCCTATGTAGAATATATGTGAGATAATTCAAACCTGAACAATGTAGAATGATAATGGTTGGCTAAGAACTGCTTTCAAAATAAGTCATGTAGATATTGATATGAAAATAAAATACAAAGCACTTAGGGTTTAAACAGATGATTTCTTTTAAATTACATCTGTGTCCAACTGAATTTCAGTGAAAGTTCCACCTTTCTTTCGTTTTTTTATTTTATTTTTTAGATTCCACATTTTGATACTCTCGATTCTCTCTCGTAACAACTAACCACACACACAGTATATGGCCTGAGGGTACAAAGCACTGCTGTCTTTCAGTTATTAAAGCTGCATTAAGTCACTTTTGGCTGCTAGAGGGCAGAAAGTAGTAGAAAATAATTAAATTTACAGGTAGCAACAGGTAGCACAAAGGTAGCTGAATTTCCTGCTGTGATTCCTGCTTGATTAATTCAGTGAATTTCAGTGAAGTGCAGGTGTGCTGAAAGTCTGTCTTTTGGCAAATATATGTTTGAGTCTGGCAAACCAAAACAATGAGCTAAAGGTGGCTGAAAGCTGCACAAACCCTTTCACATCAATCAACATTTGATTCAAAGTTAAAATAGAAAATATTTCTTAACTGTAAAGGAGTGTTCCAAGGAAGTGTGGATTCGTCTTTTACCTTTCCTTCACAGACACAAACACAATTATGTACACAGAGCAGATACACATGTTGGTGTGATTTGTCACCATCTCTCTTGGCACGGACAGGCCTGGGCTAATGGACGGACACTCTTTGTGTGCTAAACAAATTAGCTCCATTACTAAGAGACAGACAGCAAGGGTGAGAGAGACAGATAGAGAGAGACAAGGTCCAAAGTAAGGGGCATAGAGCGAGATAAATGTAGTGAGGTAAACATAAAAAGAAAGAGGAGCAGGGAAGAGATTTATGCGCGGTATACAATGAATAAGAGGGAAGTCGCCTTATCAAACACAATTCTGTGTGAGCGTATATGTGTTAGAGGCTAGACATCTAAGCGCTCCGAGCCCTCGTGAGAGAAGGTAAATGTGCATTATCGTCCATCCATCACTCACTCATTACTCATTCACTTACTTACACTCAGACACACATACACACACACTGAGCACATACATGAATGCTGATATGCCCTAATACGTGCACTTAACACCAGACTGGATGCGAGCGAGACCCATTTATCTCAATGCAAGTGTGTGGAAACGGTGCTGAGTGCATCTGAGAATGTGTGTATGTGTGTAGGAGCGAATGTGATCTACCAGGTTTCAGGTCAAAGCAATCCTCTCACAAATGATTAGTTTGTAATCTGATTGACAGGCAGACTTCCTCCTCTGTCTTCTACTCATTTTTTCACTGTTTATCATCCATTTTCATTTTTATTACCCCTCCTTCCTGCTGTATACATTGCTCTGTTACTTTTACCCTCCTCTTGTCTGCTACTCCTTCCACACCTTTTTAACGTCATGTTTGTCCTCCCCTCCCTTTTGCTACTCTCCATCCTCCCTCCGTCCTGTCTCACCCTTGATGATATAAACACATCATTCTGTCTGCACAGTGATTGCATTACCTGTGGTAACGTCGCTCAGAACCACACCACCTCCGCCATCTGGAAGTGTATGTGTGTCTGTGTGTGTGTGTGCGTGTGTGTGTGTGCATAAACTCCTCTATACAAATATCTATGGTCACAGTGAATGGAAACAGAAGCACAAAGACTTTCCCTCAGTGGTGGTGGCACTGTAGTGGCCTTGAATGTTTTCTCTGAAATTACTACAGTCACATAGAGATGTGTAAAGTGGAAGGTTGATGCTTTTCAGTGCTGACAACCCAGTGAAATTGCAATCTTAAGCACAGTTTCACAGGGTTCCTATAAATTCTCACATGGAATCATCTCTGGCTTTTGAAATACCCACATACAACTAGGATTGGCACTCTTCAAACCTGAAAGATGCAGCTTATTCCAAAATATATTTTTTTGAAAAACATTACATTTCAAGGTGTGTAAAAATAATCCATCCAGGAGTATCATGGTGGCAATGTCTCCGGCTGAGTACATTTGTTGAATATCATCCTATCCTTCTCTCTTTTTCTGTAAGCTCTCTACTTTTGTATAGACCTTTCTAAAGACTGAAAATGCTCAAATAAATCCATCTATTGGGCATAACAGGCAGGGTACAGGGGACCATTCTATCACAGAGAAAGCATATTCACAACCACCAATTTTGAGTCGCCATGTTACCAAACCAAGGTGTGTTGCAGCTATGCTATTCTATGGCTAGTATAATTAAGCTCCAAAAACTCTGGATTCTACATTCCCCACAATGCAAACAATCACAGTATTTTGTTAGACCCCAAACCCTGCCTTGCCCTCATCTCAAATTTTGGAGTTCTCTTTTTTTCCCCTTAATCATAAATAGACTTTCCTCAGCAACACAGAATCAATCAGATAGAGGTTGATCAATCTGATTGTCACATTGTTACAGTACGAGAGTTGGGAGCGAACCTGCAATAATGCACACACTCCAGAGGATGAAAAAGGAAAACACTACCGGACTTTCCTTCGACATTATCATAGTGATTTAATGATATGTTTTAGGTCTCATTTAAACTTTTAGCAGCTGCTAGGGATCTATACTACCATGTCACTCAACAATCAATATCACTGACACACACACTCTCTCACACACACATACACACACCCTGGGAGGAATCTCTCTTATCGGGAAACATCAGATCAAGCAGATACACTTGAATGGCTATTGAGGCCAGATTGACTCACAGCGAGGGGACTCGGGATCAATGTTTTTGCTTGCAAGCCAAACTCGTCCTGTTGTGTGTGTGTGTGTGTGTCCAGGGAGCATTTGCCTGCCCAACCAGCTGTCTGCTTGGTCACGGCATATTAATATTAAGATGGTGGCGGTGAGGATCAGAGGACAGAGCGGCAGCCCCAGGACAGGCCGAGTGCATCCATGGACTCGCCTGACAAGAGAGGCCCCTGGTTGAGCTCCCCCACTGGGCTTGAGAGACAAAGACAAGTGCCTATGTTTCCAAACACGGGCCCCTCTCACCACCCAGAGGTCAGGAACTTAGAATAATCTAGCTCAAGCAGGAGGGACCATGCTTTCTCATGCACACACACAAACACACACAGATTTAGGCATCAAGGCTTTGATATGACCTGCTTAACCCAACAGAGGAACGAATGACGGGGTGTCACAGAGGGAAGAGAGGGCTGTAGGAAGAAAGTTTCAAAGGGTGGGGGGTCTATGTGGGCTCTAAGACAAAAAAGTGGTGGTTGTGGGGATAAAAAGGGCAATCATGGAACATGTCCTTAACAGACAGAGAGCTAGTACATGCCCACTGCAGAAACAAGACGCAAAAGGGTGAGATATGGACTGAATGGACTTGATCAAAGCAGACAAATGAAGAGAGAGATGAAGAGAGAGGGAGACCTTGCTGCATTGAGTCATGAATGAGCTTGGTGGTCTAAAAGGGATGCATGCTCTTTGATCCTCCTCTAATAACATTTCTCAAGCACAGCCTCATCTCATCTGAAATGCCAAAACCAAAGGGAGACAAATGACTGACAACCAGACACAAAAATCAATGAGTGAATTCATCACTTGCCCGTGAAAAGACACATGTCAGGTTTTTGAACACTTCTTCCAGGTACAATATTAAACAAGTAGCCCATACTTAACCATTGTAGTGTCTGGAATGAAAGTATAAATTATTCAAGGCAAGCTGACACTTTATCTCTTTAGCCTCACAACTTACCATATTGCCATGAAGAGCAGACTAATGTCAGCTATAGCCTAGGGGTCGCAGTAGTTGTATTTTTGCCACACTAGACTTCTGAGCTAAATTTGGATGACTCTCTCAAGGCTGTCAAGCTCCCGCTCCCCGTTCACACACTGAAGGGGAAGTACGCCATCTAGTGTACGAGTATGAAGGTTCACAAGGGACAGTGGGGCAGATTGTTTGTTGTGTGCCCCAAACATTCAGTGGTAAAAAAGGTTCACTAAAATTAAAAAGATTACCATTGTGGACATTTTAAGTTCCATTCAGATTCAGTAGCAGCTGTATAAAGTCTCTGTTGATGACAATCCAAAATGTACTGTGTATCATTTACTTTCTCATCCTTAGGAGGGGAAAGAATTTGAAAATTGGAGCGATATATCAGCAACTATATATTGTTTGCAGATCAGAATTTTCCAAATGGAAAAAAAGAAAAATTGAAAAAAGAAAAAGATGGATACTATGCGTCTTTATATAAACTCCAGTTACCATTAATTAGTTTATTAGGCACACCTAGCTAAATGCAGTCAAATGCATCAGCAAATACGTCCAGCAATAAGCTCTACCTTCATGAAAATTATAATGTCGAGTTTTTGTTGAAACTGTTGTAGAGAGGTGTTGATTCAACGGTCTGATCATTCTGGAGGATGTGGTTTGTGGTGCTGTTGAAGTGTGTTGAATCATACTGAGAGGTCTTTCTGTTATTCAGCTCGTCATTGATATAAATAGAGTGTATTAACTAATAGAAACACCTGTCAGTATTTTGTCTATATGGCATTCTGCATAGAGGTAATATTTTTTAAAACACAATTGTTCTGTAACAATATTTTACAGTAATGTGTTAAAGAGATAGGCCTAACTCATATACACTCTACGCCTGAAAAGTGAATATTTGCTGTGAACCTGGGGCTTCTGGGGCATAGCTGCCTGTTTTGCCCACTTGGTTTCATAAGAAAACATTTTGGGATATAAAACTCTTCATATTTAAATGTCTTTTGATTTAATGCACTAATCACAAATATTAGCACTTAGATTATAAATATTTAACACTTACATGTTTGCTGTTGGAAGTTGGAGGCAATGTCCTCTCTTACACACTACACATTTCACAACAGCACAACAGAAAAATGTGGCCAGCACCTACTAATCGGCCCATTTTACCAAATCTAAGGATAGGAATGGACAATTTGCTGTCTATAATAGCACTGGCCTAAATAGACAGGTTACTGAGGCAGTGAAAACCTACTCCGTCTGAAATGATCATGCTGGATCAGCTGTGGCATTGCTCGTATCCCAACCGTGAAGAACTGCGGACCGAGCACCACTATAATTAAAGCACTTATTGATTATACTTTACGCGCTCCTGCGTCCTCTGGACCATGAGCTGGAGGCGGGTCAGTCACTCTCACTATGCTAATGTCTATGGTAATATAGCCCGACGGTTTAAGTCGATTATTGACACTTTGCCTAAATGAACGGTTGATCCACAATTGAAGCTTGGGTCAATAGCAGCGAGATTGAGACCGGGGCAGGAGGTCAGTTTCATTTCAACTCCACGGGTTTCAGGGAATGAATTGGGAATGACTTATGGTTAATTTAATATTAATTGGAAAGTAAATGACATTTCTCAACTCCAAGTGGGATTTCTGTTCATCTCCTGGTATTGAGCAGAAATATACAAGATCCATCTATAGAGGCCCTTGGGAATAGGCCAGAGACCTTCATTTGTTGAGGATCAACCTCTAACTGGTTTCATTTAGGCATCATTTAAGTATATATATATATATATTTCTTTATAGGCTGTTTGCACAATCTCTCTCTCTCTCTCTCTCTCTCCCTTAAAATGAAAAGAGCTTAACACAGTTGAAGAGGTAAAATAAAAGAGCAAGGCACAAAGAGAGAACTGGCCATACCTGGCCTGCTGAAACACAGAATAACAATGCTTGATGGTGGTAGGCGATGGTGCTGGGGGCAAAACAGAGCATCAGGCAATCATTCTGAGAAAGGTTGGTGTATTGATCGGTGTGTATGGCTCCACTGTTACATATCAAAAACATCTCTGCTCCTCCCAACACTTCTCTAGCTCTAAAAATGACCTGAAGTGCACTGATCTTTACAGCAGTCCATCCCCAGACGGCCCTTTGGTCTGTCACGGCGAGGCCCCGGCATCTTACAGACTCAGACCCAGACACATAGCTCTTTGTTACAGCATACCTGGCCTTTCTAGAAGTTTTCGGGCTGTTTTTCTTACTCGAGATGAACTTATCAGTATGTGCACACAGACAGAAAAGAGAGCAAGGGACTTAATCAGACTGTCTGATCATTATAATTCTGCAAAAAAGAAGAAGACAGAATCATATCTTTATCTTCCAAAATGAATCAATAAAATTTCTTACTGTTGGATAAAGGATAAAATTAAACCTTGATCTGTCTGGAGCTGATTCTTTATTAAAAAGAGAGCTGACACAGCCGAATATATCCATCTGATGAGACACTCCTTTAATTACTGGTCTCATTTGCTGCATGTCACTCACATTGTGTCGTAGCCTGCAGGTGTGTGTGTATGTGTGTGTGTGTGTGTGTGTTAGCTGTGCACCAACCAGAGATGTGTTTCATATCAGGAGACGCTCCTCTCTGCCTCCGCCTGATCCTCAAACCCCCACAACTGCTGTGAAAGACTAGCACGGAAGAGTATGGGTACAACCATGATTTAGGGTGTGTGAATCATGCATGAGTGGGCATGAGTGCATACAGTGTGAATCGAAAGTTGTGGTTTGAGACAGAGGAGTTTTCAGGAGGTTTCATTATCCTTTTTCTCACTCTCTGTACGTTGTGACAAGGTGTAGTTCTATAAAACAATAATTAAATGTAATGCAGCCTTAAAATGTGCGTGTGTCTCTCTACATGCATCCGTATGTAAATATGTTCTTAAGCATGCCCTCATGTCTCGACAATGTGCTTCTCATTCCCATTTGCGGTCGATATCGGATGAGGATATGAGAGTCAATATTGATTGTAATTTCCTGCGACGCCACGTTCCACTCTCTTGCTTTATCAGGAGACTAATTCCTATCAGCTACGCTGTCGGCCAACCAACGTCCCAGGCTGCTGCCCAGGACAACAACTAATGAATAAGAGAGGAACGAATAATCCAGCGAGGCATTTCTCCTCTGACAAACAGGTTGCCACAGGGATGATAATGATGAGGCTTGGGTATTGGGTGTGGAGAAATGTGTGTTTTTGTGTGTGTGTGTGTGTGTGTGTGTGTGTGTGTGCGTGTGATTGCCAAGTACATCAGTGCAGGCAGGTCACTATGTGTATGCTTGCTTGCATGTGTGCCTGCATGCCTTTGTGGGTTTGTGGATGTAGTATATTCTCAAGTGTCTGTATTTGTATGTATGTTGTGCTGGGTGAATTCACAGATTTTAATGCCTTGGAATTTGCTGTTGTTGACTGAAGGAGTCAAAGACAGGAAGCTATCATTACCTCATTTTTATTTATTTTTGCTGTCATTGTTGAACTGGGATAATGATGTGCTGGCTGAGATAGCCTACCACAGTGGCCATGCATACTGTTCTTCTCTGATTCACACTTGGTGTCTCAACCCTTTCTTTAATGGATTTCAATGGATCGTCTTTGTGTTGCTCTTTACCTCTCTATCTCTTTGTGCATCTATGACTCTCAGCTTCTCTATACACCTTTTTCACTCTCATCTTTTCAGTCTCTTTCTTAATCCATCCTCTCTGTCTATCTCATTTTAAACTTTAAATTGAGTCTATTATATTGTCAGCTACCTGGCTTTACTATTGGTTAAATGCTGTGTTAAAACTTGAGCATTGATGCATGCCTCCCATTCATGCCATCTCTTTCCTCTCAGTGTGCCCTTAAACCACCATAGAAATGTACTTTTCTAAACAATTTCCTCCCCCGTCCAGTAAATATTTTATTTACCCTTTCTTCCTGAACGTTCAAGTGGGTTGTGAAAATGAAACCACCTTGTCGCCATCCAAAACTACCATCTCTTTCATGAAAAGCTGCTCAGATTAAAGTTAGACAGAGCTATTTACTGCTAATGATGATGGTCACAGAACTCCGTGTACTACTTAGGGTAGATATCAATAGAGTTTAAAAAAGCAGACTGGCTGATATACATAAACAACATGATTGATGATTAGAGATGATTGTGACCAAGAAATATTGAGCGAGATATTTTACAGTTGAAAACTAAACTTGGTGGACAAACTGTAACACTGCTGTAAGTTGTCTCAAACATATCTTTTCTGCATTTCTGCATTGCTCTTTATTGCCCAACATGTGTTGATATAATTTATCTGTGATGAGTTAAATTAACTTAACCATAAAATATATATATATGTAAAATTCATAATGTTATTCTATTTTAACAAATGTATTTCGGTTGGAAATTTCATAGTAGTAGAACAGTCTGGGAGATGTCTTGACACACCCATGAAGTTTTTAGAAATAACCAAAAATAATTCCAACCACCTGTGTGGGAGCACAGGACCGTTTAGGTAGTTATTTAGAGTTGAACCTGGCCCAAGCATTTATGATAAGAAAACATAATATATACAACATTCATCTTAACCGCAAGAAATATCCCCAGACCTAATCTAACATTTAATAAAATATAATGCTCATTTCAGCTACACTTTTCATACTATCAGTGACTCCAAAGGCAGAGACAAGTTGTGGCTTTCTGAGTGAGTGTAGTGGAAAGTGACGAGTATCTGTGTGAATGTGTATACATTTCTATGACTGTTTGTACTTTTTAGTGGTGCTACAGTTGTATTTGTTGCATTGTGGGCAGGCCTGTGGTAAATGGTCTGTTTCTCATCTTTGACTTGTGAAAGGGGTGAACTCACTCTTTCCTCTCCCCACTGTGCGGCCACATTGACTATACTCCATGGTGACGGGTTAGGGGTGTGATTGGGGGTGGGGGTCGTGTTTTATAAGAGCTAGGATCAAAACTTGAATCATCAGACAGGGAGGACTTCGCTAATTTGTGAATCCATGAACATACACACCGCACCTGCTGTGTGAGCAAGACTGGATGATTCAGTGCTCTGATAACTACTCAAGCAAGAAATCATTTTCTGTGAGCGATTCAGGAGTTTGCTATTGAAGAACAAAGCCGAGGTGTTATTTTGAAGATGAGATTCAGCCTGGGGGTAGCCGCTCTTCTCTGCTTCACCACATGGATGAGCGTAGTCCATGCAAGTGAGTACTGCAAAAAAAGTACAGAGTGTATGGTCTGAGTTTGGCAGGTTAGAATTAAGGGTACTTAATCTTTCTCTTTCTATGTCTGTCTTGTTTAGCCCATGGGCCGGTGTCAATCTGTTGTATGCAGTGGTCCAACACCCAAGTCCCACTTAAACGAATTGTGGATTACACCATTCAGTCTGAAGGCGTCTGTCCAATCGCAGCTGTAATGTAAGTGGTCCTGTAATTTCACAATGAAACACTATATCTCAACTTAGACCAAATATCTACATGTAATGTATATTTTTTAAATGGTAGGTTCACCCAAATTCCTCATTTACCTCTAGTGGCAGGGCTTGACATTAGAACCACTCTCCAAATGCAGGCCAGTGGTGTGTAGCCCAGTCACTCTTACTAGCCACTTATTCATAGGGTTGCCCCTTAAAAGTCATGATTTGAGTCATCTGTTGCATTTTTTCAGTTGAATCAATGCACTGTATGACATTGCTGCAGCTGTGAAATTATATATATATATCTATATTTCAAAACCTGAACAAACTATTTGCATGGCCAGCTGTCCCCTAAAGGTTAAGTGAGAAAACAAGATTTAGTTTGAACTTGGCACAATTGCCCCATTAAGAAATAATAATTTATATATTTTATTATTATTAAAATGGCACTACAATGATGTTAACAGATTATAATCCATTGCAGGTTTCAGACAAAGCTTGGAAAAAGAATTTGCTCGGACCCTAACAGTGACTGGGCCAAAGAAGCGATTCAGAAGGTGGACGAGGAAAAAAAAAAAAAAACATTGCTAGAGAAGAGACTGAATGAAGACAGATCAACAAGCGACATGACACCAGCAGCGTCCACCACATCAAAAAAAGGACCACAGAAGAAAACCAGGAATGGAAGGAGACGGCCGAGGAACAATTCCAGGGGAGGGAGGAAGGGACAGAGAAATTGTGTCTGAGGAATCACAAGACAAATCAAAGTTTCCACAGTCAGCAAACATTACTCTTTCCAATTTGACTTTTCCTGCTATATCACATCAACAGTTAAAACAAAAACAGACTTTTATATATTATTTTATTGTTGATTAAATATGAAAAATATCCCTTTAATATATGTTAACCATAGCTTGTTGTCATAAATATGTGTACACGTTCCAGTCAGGTGCCAATAAAGTCTTTTTGAGCAAATCTTGTGTTTCTGTTCTGAAAAAATGAAATATAATCTGAAACTGAATTGGTATATTGTGGTTTGTATGTTGACGCATACAGTACAAGATAATCTGACTGTTTCTTAGTAACTGTCATTGTGTTTACACACTTATATACAGGAAGGAAACCAACAGACATAACACATCTAGACAAAGACGAACATCATAGATACGCAATAATACCGCTGTTATGTTCAACAAGTAGATATCATTATGAAATAAGAAACAACAGCTGTTTGTTATACTGATTATTAAACATTATATTATTATACAGGCAGATATACAGTGTGCATTTATACTCTATACGTTGTGGCCTACTTAGTAGCTTTACTGTGCATGTAGTGCACGACAATGCACATAAACCAACTGGAATAAGTATCGGCATATGTAACTTACAAATACATGGGTGGCTTTCATGCATGAATTATTAAAAACATTATCTAGATTTTTTTAAGATTCTTTACTCAAAATTGGGTTTTATTTTTAAATTATTTAACAGTCAGGGTTAATTAACAGGGTTAATATTTATTGCTTGACAAAAAAATGCACATGATGATATGTACATTTTACAAAATCTGCATTGAGATATCAAATGGCTGGTCTCACTATCTGTGTGTGATCAAAAACTATTTCTGGTGTCACGGGCCTGCAGTGATTTACCTGACCCTTTCCTAACTTGGGATGTCTTCTAGTCCTAGAGCTGTGCAGGTCAGCATCAGTGATCGTTAAAGTCCTGACTCTCTTTAGCAGCTTCTTGTTCGGTGCTATATCCAAACCAGACTCTGATGGAAGAACGGAGAAAAGATTGCTGCCATCATTTTGGTCATTTGTCGTTTCGGCATACTGGAAAATGCTACATACTAATAATTATATAGATTTATTGAGCGTTATCAAGTTAAGAGTCGAGTTCTTACACAAACACATATCACAACATCGTTGTTATATTTTAAAATAAAAAAATCACATTCTGCTGTAATTGATATTTGATATAAGTAGAAAGGGCTTGTACATTTGTGTCTGATATTATTGCCTTTCTGTGTCAGGGGTATATTTGGTTTTACGTGAAACTATGGGGCAGCCATGCCACCACAGCCACCACATCCTGAACGCTCAAACGAGCATCTGTGCGTGCATGTTTGTGGTCGCCTAATTCAGCAGAAGGGTATTAGGGGGACTGTTTCCTCTCTTCTTAGAAAATTAAACACAATGTGACATTTTAACTGTCACACACACACATAATACATACAGCACTGGGTGAACACATACAACAATATATAAGAATATTTTAAGCAGCACTAATTCAGCATTTTTAAACTAACAATGAAATGTGTAATGTGAAAGTCTGTAGTGATGAATCCACAGAGATTTCTCACTCGACTCTACTGTACCCCCCAGCTCAGTGGGGCATTTTGGCATTCAGCTCATTGTTTTGATTTTACTGCCCACAACTTCGATGTTTTGATTCCCTCGGTGCTCTCATTTACCCTGTTTCTAGCTGCAGGAGGCAGCAGTTTATAGGAAAAAAGCTCTGAAGAAAACACTACACTGTAAACCAAGGAAGGTTAAAATCAAGGGCAACTGGACTTGATTGAAGATACTTAAAAATGTCTTTTCTGACTGGCTGGTAAGCAATCCCAGCCATTTAACCCCTGTGGGGTTGTACCTCCAGGTGATGGATACAGCTTGGTTCATTAGTGCTCCTGGCTGTTGTAAAAATAGTAGTTGTGGTTCTTGACACAAGGCCAAATGTGAGTGTTCCTTCAATCTCCTGGGAAGAGATGAAAGGACACTTTCATGGCTGCGCTCCATTGACAGGTATGCAAAAGGTGTAATTTTCTAGCTTTGTTGCATTTTTCAAGATATGGTCAAAAGATGTTCCTGGGACACTTGTAATAATTACAATCACTACCCAGAGAGGTTGTAAGAAGTACGATTTATTAGCTTTCCTAAACCTAAAACAAATCCAGAAAAATGTAGGCCGTGGATTGTTCCTTATGTAATTTTAGTTAAATGCTTCCTAACTTAACTTACTATTGAATGTAAAGTAACGCTTTTACAGGAACAGTGTTTCTCCTCAATATCATTGTCTAGTCTCAATGTCTCAGGTGATGCGGTAGTTCACTTTTACTCTGTGATCTGTAGACTTTGGCTTCTATCTGTGGTGATGGGGCAGTGGATAAAACACATGCCTTTGGTGTGAGAGACCCGGATTCAAATGACACTGTGACACATCCACCATTGTGTCCCTGAGCAAGACACTTAATCCCTAGTTGCTCCAGAGGCGTGTGACCTCTGACATATATAGCTTTGGATAAAAGCGTCAAGTAAATTAATAAATTTATGTATTTGTTTCACTTCAGTTTGACAGCCTGAATACAACCTTCAGATGTATAGTACAAACCATTATGTCTCCTTTCTAAGATTGCTTTTTTCATTTTTCCAAAAATTAGACTATTTTCCAGGGAGTGCAGTTATAGACAGTGGCAGCACCATGATAGATCCAACAGGTCCAACAGTTTGTTGGACTTGGCAGCAGTAACTAAGGGGGGCATGGCTTAGCGAAGGGTCAGTTGAGTACCTTAGCCCTCCTCATAGCAATGGTCTCTCTATTCTGGTGTAAATGGCCCCTTTCACTCATGTTTCGAACCATCTGTCCAACCTGTCCAGAGTACACTGAACAAAATTATAAATGCATCACTTTTGTTTTTGCCCCCATTCATCATGAGGTGAACTCTATCTAAGATCTAAGACTTTCTCTGGGTACACAAAAGGCCTATTTCTCTCAACTATTGTTCACAAATCTGTCAAAATCTGTGTTAGTGAGCACTTCTCCTTTGCCGTGATAATCCATCCACCTCACAGGTGTGGCATATCAAGATGCGAATCAGACAACATGGGTATTGCACAGGTGTGCCTTAGGCTGGCCACAATAAAAGGCCACTCGAAAATATGCAGGTTCACTGTATTGGGGGTCTGTCAGTAACTGGTGTGACCACCATTTGCCTCACACAGTGCAACACATCTCCTTCACATAGAGTTGATCAGGTTGTAGATTGTGGCCTGTGAAATATTGGTTCCCTCCTCTTCAGTGGCTGTGCGAAGTTGCAGTCAGGTCGAGACCCTGATGAGGACGACAAGCATGCAGATGAGCTTCCCTGAGATGGTTGCTGCCAGTTTGTACAGACTATGTTTTTTGGTTATGCAAACCGATTGTTGCAGAAGCTGTCTGGGTGGCCTCAAAATTTGCGACATCTGTGGCATTGTGCTGTGTGATGGAACTGCACATTTTCGAGTGGTCTTTTTTTGTGGCCAGCCTAAAGCACACCTGTGCAATACCCATAGTTTACTCAGAACACGTATATGTGTATGTACATGTATATGTATAATATGTATGTACTAATATATTTTTGTCTTTTTCACAGTCACTAAAAGCGACTGCTGAGTTATTAACGGCAAAATGATTCCTCTATGTTCATACAGTGTTGGACCTTTGTCACACGACATGTGACTGTGTGTGACTGTGTGTGTGTGCACTGGAGAGGTGTTTTGTGGTTAACCCATCAGGAGGAAAGTGCAATTTCACACTGCTTTTCTCGGCTCCACATAACATCAGAAGAACATAACTCACCAAGGCATAGGAAGATGTTCATTGTCATCTTCCTACCACACACACACACACACACACACACACACACAGCACGCACGCACACACACACACACACACACACACACACAAAACACACACACAGTTGTGTTTTCATCATTTTTGTGTACATTATATTGACTTACATTAATTCCCTAGAGATTTACCCTACCCCGAACCCTAACCACCACTTGCCTAAACTTAACCACACACACACAAAGTAATTGTGAATATTTCCACCCCAAACGTCTCATGTGTAGGTGCCTTGTAAAATAGCATAAAGACTTAAGACTTAAAGCAGAGTTGAGGAAGACCCACAATCCTTTGCAAACACTGCTACATACAAAAATGTTTTTACCTGTAGATTTAGATCACACTTAAAGTTATACTTGTATTTAGTCACAGCAGTAGTAGTAATTGACTTGCATTCATGTATTCAACAGTTCAGTCATTACAAGTGGCAACAATGATGGGCCACTAGGCGAGGGGTGGGGAAAACCCATTGCACTGTGGTTCAAGCAAACGTTGCATCAACCTCAAGCGCTCTCAGCCCCTCAAACCTCCCCCAGCTGCAGCACATCGATGCCGAGCTGTACTTTCTCTTTCTGCCTACGCAAAGTAAACAACAGTTTGTTTGATACCTTTTTTTTTTTTAAATCACACATCATTGTATTAGCACTACCAAATGGAAACATTGGAACTGAAAGCCCCTAAAGCTTCCACCCGGTCAGCCTGAAGCCCACCATGTTGTCACACCATCACAGTGAGGGAAGATGGAACATGGCGGCCACCAGAATGGGTGAAAATGATTAAACACTGTGAGTGACTCACCCATGGTCTTGACAAAGAGTTTAGAGGAGACTTTTGAGAGTCGGACATGTTGTGTTGGGGCTGACATGTGGCTTTAAGTATGTTTCATGAGAGTGCCATTTATAGGTTGTGTTTGACATAACAGCTGGTTAGACTGTCAACGTATCTTTTCCAATATGTTTTTAAATCTCTGGGGTTTTTTTAGATATGCATCCAACTTCATTTATTACTACTACCGTGCATCATCTACTACTGTCCTGGGGTTGGTAAAATAACCTAAATACTCTGTAATGCAAACTATGCCTTTACATTAAATTCAATATTATAAGCATTATAAAGGAAATGATTAATGTACTGTACATAATCAACATTTAATATTAAAGAGATATGTTATGGAATTACAGTATTTCAAGCAGATGATGGAGATATTTTCGATTTTAAAGTTATCAGACATATTTACATTAATGACGTAGAGACCCACAGCAAACAACACTTTATTCTTCTCTTGTTATTGTATCTATCTAAGATCATAATTAAAGATCCTGATAATATTGCTCTGTGGTGAAATATTACATTTACATAATAATAAGTTACTAGGCTAATGTACTTAAGTACATGCATTTGGTATCTGTATACTTGAGTATTTCATATATGGAGGCAATTTGTATGTGACCTCTGGTGACCTGGAGACCTTGAGAGGTCATTGACCTCAGCATTGCAGCTGTGGCTCAGGTGATAAAGTGGATTGTTTAGTAACCAACGAGGGGTCGCTGGTTTGATTCCTGGCTCACTCCAGTCCATTCAAAGTGTCCTTGGGCAAGATACGTTGGGTGTATGAAAATGTGTGTGGGTGAATGTGACAAATGTGGTAAAGTGTTTTGAGTGGTCGGTAGACCAGGAAAGCATGTTATAAATCTAAGTAAATTTTCCAGTTTTTGCCCCATCACTCCATAATAATCATGTATATCTTTGCCAAAATTGCATTTTTGTTTTAATGTTTATTTTCTCACAGGTGTCTAAGCCACTGTTTTTCTGCTGTAATTCTGCTTTGCGCAACATTTTGGCTATATGTTTTATGGAATTAAATGATTTGAGAAATCAAGTAAGAGCTTACTATTCTGAGCTAATGTTAGCTAGCCACACTATCAAAAATGTAGAAAACAGAAATACAGTAATTTTGTGGGAAGATAGCATATGCAAACATGCAACTTTGAAGCTAGCATGACGTAGCAGACACACTCTTGCTTCTGCATGTATCAGATGCTGTACGGTAGGTTTGTAAGAAAGTGACTATTTGTACTGTAGACACTGACATTGTTGTCCTGGCTGTGGCCATGTTTAGGAAGATCGAGCCAGAGGATATGTGAACCGATCTTGGTCCAGGCACCAGTTTCAGAAACACGGGGTTCATAAAGTGGCCAACAATCTGGATCCAAGTACCTGTGCCACTCTCCCATTGTTCCATGCCCTTACTGGATGTGTCAGCATTTGTTGGAAGAGGAAAGAAAACTGCATGAGAGACTCGGCTGTCCTAGAGCAACACATTAAAGTAATGTGTTGGTAATTTCTGTATTCTTAAACAAGGGCTGTAGTTTTACTACTACTTGCAGTGGCTGCAACATATTTCTTTGGGGCAATTGAGCCCATCAAAATTACATCCAGAAAAAGTGCTTCTTTTTGCCACCGACCGGCACAGACTGTTATACCTGGTGTCTGACAACATCATGGAAATGATCCCTACAAATAACACCCAGTGACACCGCTTGCTTTTGACCAGAAACAGAAGTCTCCCATCATGGATGATGCTCGCTCTGAAATCTTGTGAGAGGCAAGTTGTTGCGAGACTTTTGTTTCTGTTTAAAAAAGGGGGGTGTTAATGGATGTAAAATATGTGAAAATAGGGCCCAGGTTTAAAAATTCTGAAGTGATCCTTTAAATGGGCCACCTATCAGGCCATTGGGCCTGGGCGAAGGAAGCAACAGGATGGCAGCCACTGTTGACCACCCTTCCAGAAGCTTCACAGAGCTGCTACGAACTTATCTATTGTGGCTGCAAGAAACAGTGTACTATGCAGTGCAAGTGCACTGCCCTTTGCTCATTCTGGGTTTTCCCATTTGTTCATGTTCTACTTCATTAACAAAATATTACAGCAGTTCTGCGCAATCTATGTGTAATAACAGTGTTAAAAAATAAAACACAAATAAAACTTTATGCCTGGCAAAAAGTGAAAAATGTTTAATTTGACAGTCTGAAATTTTTTTCACCATCTGCCTAGTCCCAGAGGTCAAATCTGAAATGCCTCCATGTCTGAAAAGAAACTTTAAAAGTTGCATATTTTAGCCATGAAATACACAAAACCTTCCATATACAAGCTTATCGGCTCCAATATAAATTCTTCCTCCACCACTAGATTTGGGCTCACTTTCTCATAAACCTAATGGAATTTTTTGAACCGTGTTAACCTCTAAGAATCTCTACCATCTTTCACTTTACTTAAAGTGGCACTGCTCATAGAAACTATGTTACCATGGAGGTAATATCTGTGTCTCTCTGCTCTGTGGTCATTTTAAGGAAATGAAGCACATAAAGAGATGAGATAAGAAAACAAGCAGACGTCGCTTCTAGACGCTGAGAGATCGATTGTAGCTTTTCTCCATACATGCACTTTTGTGACTCGCAATAACCAAAACTTAGCTATTATGTTGTGACCATTTTTATTAGCTAATGTCAGTAAATAACACATCATTTATATATTTACATTATATATATACTGTATATGTGTATTTATATATGATATATTTACACATCAAATAATACAAATATAAAATACATTTGAAAGCTATACATAACAAAGGCGAATCACTTCATTAGAATGAGGTAAAGAACATGCAGAAAATATGATATCAAACGTAACATTCAAAGTCTGTGGAACAGTATTAGAGAAATCTGGAGCTTTTCATTTTTGTTTTAATAGTGCTGGCTTTTTGTGTGAAGGTGGACATTGTGTCACTTGTGTGTTGTTCGTTGGAGTTGCCAGTTCTTTCCATCTATGTAGGCCATGCTGGTCTTTGTCCACACTTTGCCGGGGTCAGAACAGAGTCTCTTGCCTTGCACCGTGGTAAATCTGTTGAAAAACACAGAAAGGACGCATTCAGTAACACGTTGCAACATTTTTGAAGAAAAGATGATTGATCGAAACATAAAAATGAATATGGATTCTTCTGAAATACAGTGCATCGCAGGATACATGTATACTTGGTATCAAAAGATCCATGAACTTATTATGAGACACTATGCACATAAATCCAACATTGACCGAATGGATGACTTACACCACTGCTTCAAGAGGGCATGATGGTTTATATTGTTTGTAATAACTCTTCAGCCGGTCTCTGTGGATTTGGGTGGTTGTAATTTGTCGACAACAACTGCCTATCCCACCTTAGGATAAAAACATTACAGTACATCATCATCATCACCATCTTTTCCATAATCTAAGATGAAATAATACATCATATCATTATGTGAAATGTTACGTAAATGAACAAAACACACACAGACAAAAATCTTCATATTGTTCCTACCTTGAGCTGAGGCGGTGCACACCATAATAGTTAGAAGTAAAACGGAGACAAAGGTGAGACTTGTCATTGTGTGTCTGTAGCTGAAACAGATATGATGTGTAGTCTGTACTTCAAGCCCTTTTTAAGCACACCAACACAATCAGCACATTCATCTATGCCTTGAAAGTAGAGCATGCTGCACCTACAGATACGCACACGGCTGGAAAGTAGAGTATATATTTCCTCCCACAACAGCTCACCAGTGTGGTCTTTACCCCTCATCTCACTCATTACTGGTGGTCTGAGGGTGTCAATAGATTTTCCACTGCAGAACTATGAGTTCTTTGTATGAATTATTATAACATTTAGAATCCAAATTATTACATGGGAAATACCCACTACAACTTTACTTGTGATACAAGGGTGTCAAACACTTGAGCTTGATGAAAAGATGAAAAACTGTTGAGATTCTTTGTTAGGTTTGGCATAAATAAAAATAGATCCACTGACTCATAACTTGAGGAATGTTAAAGCACGACACACAAAGGAAAAGCCTTAAGGTAACCAACTACAAAGGTTAGGGTTCACTCCTACAGTACAAGTATTATCAGTCTCGCTTTCTAACACACAGAAGCTTTCTAAAGTTAGGTTTTTGAGTTGAGTGATTTTTATGCTAATGATGTTGCCATACTAATTTTTGATACCACAGTGCATGCAGAGTGAGACAGTACGTTCCTGTATGCTGGTGTCATGGCATTTGCAAGCACTCTTGAGGTTATACATACAAACTCAGATCTATATATACACAGATACACTAAACCATGTTGTTCTGTTCCACTGTAACCTATAACCTGATTTGTTGTCACAGGTTCTTTTGTGCATGACAGGAAAAGCATGGCAGTTCTTTTGAAAAAGTGGAATGTCCCTCCCCAGTGGCTTATCATGGCTGCCTAAACAGTTCCGAGAAAACAGCAGTTAGAGAAGAGTTATCTGGTCATGCTAATTATGTGCCAACAAATCCCAACCACAACATCAGGCAGAAGTGGCATGATATATATTAAGATAATTACTTAATACTTAATTAACTTAATATTTATAATCACTTCTCAGGGAATAGTTTATATTACATGGAATAAGTGCAGTTGTCCAACAGAGGGCATTAGCATGTGCAAATACATCTTATTATAAGCAAAGGAAAAGTTCAAGATGGATGGAAGTTAGTTAGCTTACTGAAAGAGTAAAGTTTGACGTCAAAGGTAACCAGGAGAAAGTGTATTGTGTTTAGGGATACTGTGGTTCATTTGAAGATTTTAGGATAATCGAAATTGATCATGTTTTTAATGAAATGCGTTGAGTAGTAATCTGAGGTTACGAACCTCAGATTGAAGCCCCGGGGGAGGAGGTAAGTGCAATTAATTTATTTGTTCCAAGGCAGAAGAAAACAAGGAAACAGGAGTAAGTTAAGAAAAAGGGGTTTATTTACAATATTTAACGAAAATTGTCTCTAAATGCACAATCAACAGAAAACAACTCCCAAAAGGGAAGCAAGCAACAACGGTCCTTTTTAAAGGGAACTAAGGTAATTGATAAATACAAATGCAAAAATAGTGATAGCAAACTAGCACACACTAGCACACAGTGCAAACAAAAACAGTAAATCATGACACTCTCACACTGTAACACTGTCTCTTTCGCTGTAGACCACCATACTCTCACCCAGAGCAGCTTCCTTCTCCAGCCCTTATACTCTCCACTCATTAGGAGAGGGAAATCAGCCGCGCTCCTCAGGTTGCTGGCTGCAGCACTGGGGGGTTGGCAAGATCCTGCTTAGGGCAGAGAGGGAAAAGACACTAGCACAACATCCCATATACACATAAACGGCCCACAGGTCAGTCGTAACAGACAATATGAAAATAATGTGAAAACATGAAGGTTGTTTATTGTGGTGAACCTGATTCTGAAGCTCCCCTTGGCTGTACAGAGCTTTATAGTGAGTCTCAGCTCATTGTTTTAGCTATTAAGCTTTAGTTATTGCAGCTTTATCCATGTAGTTATTGGGCCTAAATCTAACCAAACTTTACCCATAGCAATGGCAGATCAGAAAACAGTTACATTCAAACTATTTTTGTAATAGTATATATACATATATGTAAGTGTCTTTGAAGGCACTTACACAACAAGTTGTTTCCAGTCAGTAGGAGGAGGATTAGATTGGAAAAGGCTCAAACGTATAGGCCTCTGTGATTTTTGTAGGCCAGGACAAACAATGTAATTAATAAGTCGGTGTTGTTGACTTTTTTCCAAATGTAAAGAGAGCCATGTGATATTTGTTTTTGTTTTTCTGCAGCATTTTGTGTTTTACTCACTCCCATCCTTGGCCTCCACAGTCCTTAATAAGTAGTACATCACCAAAGACAGCACAGAGAGAGTGCATCACATTCACTTTTGAGAATGAGTCCAAATGAGACCAACTGATGACTGAGGAAATGATTAATAAGACTTATATCATAATGCAGAACATATGGTGGATTATCACTCATGAGAGCCAATGCTTAAGCAAAATTAGATTATACTTATAAATCTAGAAAAGTGAACACAAAATTAAAATGAGACCAGGAATTCAACTCTTCTACAGCCATGTCTCAGCCATGTCTTATAGTCGAGTTTCACATGGGTCAATTGTCTTTAGTTAGCATTATCCTGTCTCAATGATATTCTGTTATTATGACTTACTGATAGTCGTGCCACTAAGTGCTGAACTGCAATCACTTTTAGATTGTTCTACAAAGTAGCACTATATTGTTTTCTCATTAGTAGTAAATTGGAGCCCATAAAGATAGTGATATGAGTGAGAGATGTCATGACCCAGTGTGGCAATGTGCTTGGATTGTTGACTTTGATAAATCCTCATACAGTCACAGTTACAGTCATAATCTGACTAAATCTGTTAGATTAACAGCTTTGATAAGGATGAAGATAAAATCGTGTGAATGATTTGCATAAAAGAAACTTTCTTTTTCAATTCATGAATCAGACAGTGCATGTGCAAGTGCAGTTCATGCTTCCTTCCTCATTTTGAGTAATCGCTTCTGCTTTTTATTTACATGGAATTCTAATGTTTCATTCAAAAAAAAAAGAAAAAGAAAAGTCAAGGATTTGTAATTCAATATCAGTTGACATTGGTAAGGGTGCTCTGTATAAAGCTATACATTTTGAGATGTATATAAATTATTTTTACATTAAATTACATTACATTATTACAACATATAAATACTGATGTTTTTCTGAAGAGTTTAAGCACATGTCAATCTTCATCTTACTGTGGATTGTATCTCATGTATGATAATGTTATCATCAAGCACATTAATTGCAAACACACAAACTAAAAATAGTCCTTCTGTAACAACGACAAAAGACAGGTTGATGAGATACAAACCAAACAAAATTTAGACTACAAACGTCAGGAAGTGTAGAGTAGGTGTCAGTGCCAATTTTTCCTTCTTCTTTAAAGATCATAATAATGTATATATGAAGGGTTAATAAGGATTGTCGATCGATAACAATGGCAGTGATTTTCTCACCAGGTGCTGACATTTATGGATGTTAAAACACATTTTCAGCATTATAAATTTTGTCTTAACCATGTTTTTGTTCTATATAACGTGTCTCTGTTGTGACATACACACAATTTACAGGATTAGTCCCTTAGGACTAAACTACTGTATGCTGTGGTTTTATTTTCTTTGTTATCAGCAGATCTTGTCCTTTGGCATAGTGGCCACCCATTTCAAACCTGCAAGCTTCTGCAAAATTAATTAGAAATACTTTAGTACCTTCTTAAGACAGAAATAGGACATGGTTTTTTGAGAAATAAAGCTTTGGGCCTCATCAAAGCATACTGAGAAAGTATGAGATCTGTCTTTTTGCTAAAAGACTGGACATTGACACTCAGCAACAAAATCCCAGGGTCTCTGCAATTTGCAGTTTTAGTTAATTATTACTGTGAATTAACTTTTTTTATCATTATTCACTGAAAACCATAGACTGTATAAAAGAAGTGGATGTAGTCACCGTTTTCAAGCCTTGAGATTGGCTGGTAGGGAACTACCATGTTGATTTTTTGCAACCAGCGGCACCGGACGTGATCAGATTTGGACGAAACGGTGAAGTCAGTGGCTCCAGGTGTGACGCTAGCTAGCTTGGTTAGCAAGATGCATCTGTAATTGATGTTAACTATAATTTTAACTGCGAACAAAATTTTGGCTAGCATACAACAGGCAATAAACAAAAGGTACTCACCAGAGAAAATGAACAACCAACTCTTAATAAGCTTTTTCACTGGCGCTGGTTAAATTTATACATTGCCGGATGCAAGTCACTTTGCCAGATTGACAGGTTACTATGGTATCGATTTGTCAATCACAAGATAGTCCTGCCCTAAAGCATACTCTGCTTTATGGTCTATTTTTCTCTAAATTGGACCATAATTTACTAAGTGAACATCTTACTGTATTGAAGAAGACAATAATGTAATGGAACTGGTGTGACACCAAAATGTGTAACCTATCATATTCTGTGACCCAAATTGGAAGTTAAGCGCCAGAGGCTTTGTTGACAATGTGAAGTAATTGCAGTTTGGTTGGGTTTAGGCACCAAAAGTACTTGGTTATGGTTAGGAAAACATCGTCGTTTAGGTGTAGTCACAGAATCTGGTCACAGATTTTGGTGTTACACCGGACTTCTTTTTGCAACCAGAGGAGGGGCTTGCACGTTCGCCTCACTTGTCAGACCTGGAGGTTCCCGCTTTCTGAAAACACTGAGAAATGTGGTGGGCCGTAATATGTTACTCAGTTACGCGTTACTGTAATAATATTACTTTTCCCAGTAACTAGTAGTGTAACAGATTACTATTTCCAAAATAGTAATATTATTACAACTATTAAAGGTAGGATTTTTCACAAATGTCAAAAATCGATTATCTAACTGCTAAATAGCGTTATGTTGACAGAAAGCAAAAGGCTGAACTCGGAGGGCAGCACCAGACAGTCTGTGGCGAGCACAGAAGCACATCGCCGCTGCTGAATGAAAATTTCACATGGTCATTGATATCAATGTTTCACTTGCATACAGTGCACTCATGGTAACACTCAAGGCTAGCTTCCTCTCCTCATTCTTCTACAGACAGCTACATGACAGGTGCTGTTGTAACAGCTCCAAAGTTAGGTCTTTGAAAGGCTGTGCAAATTTGTGTGTTTAGCGAGTGTGTTAGTGAGCAAATGTGAGAGAGCGATCACTGAAAGCAAAAGCATTAGCATAACTTGTCAGTCTGCCAGTAAATGTATGTGTAGGCCACTGTGTGTCCGTTAATAAATGTCTGTTGTTTCCCCAACTGATGGAAAGTGAAGGCGGTTATGTTGGTAAGAGGTTCTGAATTTCGGTTTCGATTACTTTTCCATTAATAATCTAGCCGTAGTACTCTTACATGTAATAGGGTGAATGGCGTCGCTGTCATTGCCACTCCAGGCTCGCAGCTTGCATTTATCACAACAATAGTGTAATGCTTATATGGCACCAACACGACTCTTCAGCAAGCAAGCTATAGGAAGAAGCAAAAAGTATTTAATGTACAGTGTAGGGTTTTTTTTGGAAGAAGCTAGCTCAGAATTCTCAGTATGGACATCATGGCAGAGGCTGTGAAGAGACTGAAGAAGACGTCGAAGGAAGCAAGGAAGAGAAAAAGATAGAGTCACCATTGTCACAAGAGACTGGACAATAGTATATATATTATAAGTAAATATGCAAACTGGCCAACGGGAGCTAAAAGAGCTGAAAGGATGCTGGACACATGCTGAGCTGGCGTTCTTTCTGTTGGACTAGTAAATAATAACTTAGTAGCTAGCTGGCTGTCTCATGTGTTGTTGCACTTGCTTTGTTTGCCTGTTTTAGCGAAGTTTTTGACACAAGCAAAATCAGCCAGAGGTTTCACAGACTTTATCAAGTTTATCTGCTAGCTATGAATATTTAGTTGATGTTAGCAAGTTACTAGATAACTCACTCGGACATCGGTTTGTGCTCTTGCGCCGCACGCAACATTATGCTGCTGCTGGTGGAGAACAGCGCCATTGTGGGGTGGCACTTGCTTGATGTTTGGTTGTTTTAGCAAAGTTGTAACAAGTAACAAAATCAAAACAAATGCACATGTACAACTGTCCTAATTTACACAGCTGTGAATTACACTGTGAAATGGTAGGAGCACCAAACGGCACTAAATAACAAATCTTACATAATGTTACTTTAATAGACATTTGCAAGGGCCACACATTCAAAATGTTTAAATGATTATTTTAAAGCAAGCAAAACCCAGTCAGTGCAGATTCAGTTGCTTTTTGTCTGCAAGTAAACTGCAGTGAAAATCAGATATTCATTATATTAAAGAATACATTTCTACTTGCACAGTAATGTCGATCCTTTATGCTCTGTGAATCGTCTAAATTATAAAGGTCCCCTCAAACAAGTTGAGACATGTAGCTATTATGACGGTGCATGCAAGGACAAATGACCAAATTTGGGTGGAGGATGTTTGGAAATATGCTTCGGAAAGCCTTAGGATCCCCTTCCTTCCCCTTTTCTTGCCATTTTACCGACCATGACACCCAGCACCAGAGAAATAGGAGGGATAGAAAGAGAGACAGATGACGCATTGGGCAGAGTGACACGTGATGTATACTTTAAATTGCTGAAATCAGCAAGATTTATATAAATCATTTAAAACACCATAATATGGATATTACAGTTAACTAGCCAGGTTAATAAAGATCATTGCTGTTAATACGGTAAAATATGAATCCCACATTTCAATGTATTTATCTGTTCTCTATTCTAGCTTACCCTGTTTAGCACTCGGGGTTGGAATGTATCCCATTATGCATTGTGTAAGAATGTGGGAACACCTTGGACAGGATCCCAGTCTATCTCACAGCCAACATTTATAGACACAGTTTTAGTCATGTTGCCATGCACAGGCGATTAAAGTTGTCAGTTAACCTAAACTTGCATGTCTTTGTGCTGCGCCAAGAAACACTGTGAAGAAACCCTCAAGAACATGGTACGAATATGCAAACCCCGCACAGAATACATTTAACAATACTAAACATAGGATGCACCTGCTGAACATCTGCTATATTAGGTTTATTTGTTTGTTATTTGTAGATAAATGTATTTTATTTAACTTTAAGTTAGTTGTTACTGACAGGCATAAATGTAATAGAAAAAGTAAAAAAAAAAAGCTCAGTCAATGTCATGATGAAATCACAAAAAAAAAAGGAATTGGTCAGTACATCCTTTCCCCCACCCTGAACCCACACACACTCTATGTAGAAAGCCCTGAGAGTCAGTTCATCCGGTCAGTTTGCCCTGGTTCCTCTTTTCATAGTATAAAATCGAGCGGTCTGGTCCAAGAAGATAAGTCGTCTCCATCTGCCAGATCAAACGGTCAGCGTCTGCAAAGAACATCTGGAACATCTCACGCAGTAACCATGCAGCTGTGCATCAGAAGACTGGCATGCCTGGCTCTCCTCGCCGGGGTTCTGGCAATGGCAGCAACGGCTTCTGGTAAGTGGCCTGTCAGAGATCCTGCACCATATTACAGTCTGCTCCAGGACAGCACACATACCAAACCTGCCGTGCAGATTTGAAATGGTTCTGATGAAAATAATAATTTATTCAGATTTTATGTTGCAAATGAAAGAGATGTACGCTCATAATAACCAGTCCTTGTTTGTTTTGTGAAAAAAACAGAAATCAAGATAGTCAAGTGCTGCACTGAGGTCAGTGTCATGAATGTCACTGCTCCCATCTTGGGCTACAGGATCCAGAGGAAGAACCCCCCATGTGTCCGCGCTGTCATGTAAGAATCACCTCCTTATTTTATCAAACAGAGTGATGGTCAGAAATGTTATATATTTGAAAATCCAGTAAATATTGGCTTTGTGCTTGTGGTTAAGCTTTTTTTTTTTATAACCCAGATTTGAGACCACACAGGGAGAAGTCTGCAGCCACTGGAAACAGGACTGGGTGTTTGACAAGATTAAGGAGCTAGAGTGAGTAGGCCTTTGTCATGTCAGTCAGTCTCAGTAGTGTCCATTTTTGCTAGTTGGTTGCTTCAGACATGATATATCAGGTATACTCAGGGACAGCAAAAACTGTTATTTGAACTGTTATCTCTTCTTTGTGTGTTTTACAGGCAGGCCCGCAAAGCAAAGAAGAACAGTACAACCTCCGGCCCTTAGAAAGCACTCCTCGCCATTATGACTATCTATAGACAATTGTCTTGCATTAATTTAAAATATTTAAAATGCTTTCTAATGTTAGTGTGCCATATTTAATATTTATTTCTAGCTCTATTTATTTGTCTTTTCATTGTCTTTATCATTTCTTGTCTGTGTTCAGTTAACAAAAAGCTTTACAGAGATTAAAGATACAAAATGCGTCTATGATGTGCATACAGAGTAATACAGCTGATCATCTGATGTTTGCTGTACACTAAATAAATGTTCTTGTCCTCTTACCACATCTGTTGTTGTTATTATAATCAAAGGTTGCTGCGCTAAATCAAATGAGCATCAAGGCCTCATCATGTAGCCAACAGAGGCACAGTTATTTTTTACAAATCGACCCTGCCATCTAGTGTTGACATGAAGTTACTTCAGGATAGTTTGGATGAGAAGAGCGAGTCACTGAGGGAGTCACCTTGTCTGACTCCTGCACCAACCCCTTGGGGTGCTGATCTGAAATAGCACAAGAGACTGCCTCTCTGCCAGTCATGTCATGCATTTGCATGAGCTCTGGGGGGCAGGACAGCTCATTGAAAAGTTTTCAGACACCTTCCAGCAGTTTTGCTGGCAGAATCTTTTTCTAAGTATACCAGGCACACATCACGCCACTAAAACATACACCATGCGGAGCAGCAGTCTACGCAGTTTGTGAGCCTATTGTTGGGAAAATATAGCTTTTAGTGACGATAAAGGGGCTTTCCTATCCAGGCATTACATGGTATTTTAACATATGTTATAAGATGGTTTAAACCACTAATTGCTCTCTAAAATAAATTTTAACAATAAATTAGCCTTGGCTACATGGAAAGTTACATGACACACCTGTGTTGTAGTTTCATTAAATAAATGTGGACAATGGGAGAGCACTATGACGTAAATTTATTGGATTATTGGATATTAGCACATTAACTTGAATAAGCAGGAGATTCATAGCAGGAGATGAAACAACATAGTCACAAAATCATAGAAAAACTATGATGTTTATGTTAAGATTTGTTAAGTGACTAAGCACATAATGTACATCAATGATCTCAAAGCTGATCCTCTGATTGTCCCCACCCTACTTGTGATTACATGGAGTATTCGGGAGCTGATGCTGATGTTTAGGCAAGTAAAAGTAGTTAGCTTTTCTTTACTTTTTCAGAGATAATATCCCCGACATGACTGGATTACAATAGGTCCATTCTCTCTCAAACATTCACTGAAATTTTAATTTCAAATCTCTAACACCACAACCTAGTTTTTGCTAATAGAAGCTTTGAGTGCTGTTTGGGGAAGTGTCCGTGGTATGGAGGAAAGATCCACTTCCATCAGTAAATGAAGAAGTTACACTTTTCCTCATCTTGGTTTCACCTGCAACAGAGTCAGCCTTGGACATCTTCTTCAGTTTGGAACTATAAAGAAGAGAAGAGTTTTTACTCAAACAAAAGAAAACACTGTTTTAGCGTCCATGTCTAAACCGAAACTAGTCTCATACCTGAGTAATTCCAGAGTTTTCCTCACCCACTCATCCTTCTGTGTTGCACATATCTCAATCTTCTTAACCGTGTAGAAACTACAATAGTGAGACACATTATCAGACACACATACACTTATAAAGAGCACTATATATACATTAGTATAATACATTAGTATAGTAGTATAGGTATATATATATTTATGTTCCAGTACATATATTAAAACAACACTTTTTTATTGAGGAATATAAAAGATATAAAGTTTTTCTGCAATTTTCTTTTTTTTAACAAAGTTTTTTTTAACAAAGTTTAACAGATGCTTGCAAATGCATAGTGTTTTACTTTATCTTACAGTAACACAATGTAGCCTTGCAGAAACTTGAAATAAAATAAAGTCTAATATATATGATTTAAATCATGACATATCTGATCAAAAGAATAAGTATCTGACCAAGTATTCAGTCCTAGCTTTCAGTACTTTTTTGGTACACTTTTTGACACATTTCAGTCAGTACAATAAAAAAAATATATGCAGGTTTGATGCACAGATTTGTTGTGTAGTTGGATTTTGTCAATCTTAAAGATTAGACAGCTTCAAACAAATAACAAACACACACATATCACAAAGATATGGGGCAGACCAAACAGCTGCTTTGATCAGTTATGAAAGTCAGACAGCAGAATGCTCAGTGGCTTATTTTTATGGCAAGAAAGTCTACGAAACCTTAGTGCTGCTTTCCACAAAACAATTACAAGCATCTTTTATATATATATTTAATAAGTCCAAACAGTGAAATCAGTTAGTCTTCACCAGCGTCTGTCATAAAAGTCTGACATTCTTCTCTAGTCTAAATTCAAAAAACTTTTAGCCTCTTTACATTGGGTACCTGTTTATTTTAGGTTTGATTTTAAGATCTTATTGATTACTTTTAAGGCTCTGGATTATGGTTTGTATCTTTTAATTTCTGCCTTTGCATAGTTTGAGATCTTTGGGTAGCGGTCTCCTGTCTCTTCCTGAATCCAGGCTGAAAACTAAAGGGGACAGAACTTTGATGTCAGGGCCCAGAGGCTCTAGAACAATCTGCCTGAGGAAATTCAGTGTCTTCTTTTATGTCTCTTTTAAAAACACACTTTTATCAGAAAGCATATCCTGATTTTATTTGAGCTGCCTGCTTATTTTAATGTTTTGATTTTCTTGTTATTATTTCTTATTTTTGAGACCATGAAATTCAAATATCATAGTCAGCGATTCAGATTGGGACTGGCAGGGTTGTAGTTTTGTTGGAGAGAGTCTTACATGATCGCCTCGATGCGGCAGTTTTCCGTGGTTGTTTGTTCTCTGTAGCCTTTTATACGCTGGAACGGTACTGGCTTCCTATTGTATCTTGTACAACAGGCTTTGCCCATATGGGAACCTACTGCAAACATACACACACACACACACACAAACACACACCACATGATTTACTGTTCAGTTCAGCTTAGGGTCCTGATGAAATATCTACTGTATTTTAATCCGATTGACAAAATTTGATGAAATAAACTTACAGGCAGCTGGAGCCGGACTGAGCAGGCCCAGTATGAAGCAGAGGAGAATGGTTGTCACGGTGATCATACCTCTGGGAGCCATGTTGACGGTGTGAAGAACCAGCAGAGAACTTGCTGAATACATAAACGCTGCACATATGTATATATACCTGTGGATCTACACATGTTTTTTGTAACCTGTGGCTCCTAAATTGAGGACAGGAAGCCCACTATTGCATCATGGCAGCCAAAGTTGCAGACATTGCACTTTCATCACAATCTTACACCTAGATTTTTTATGTGGGCATGTGAGAAAATCACTGCGGAACTGGTGCAATGATGCATTAGGTTCATATTGTCTCCTTGGGCTCTCATCTATATTTATGCTTTCTGGGTTAATAATCGTGCTGTGAAGTTCTTCATACACAGCACTGCAGATTCCAGTTGTCACACATTCTTCGCTTCATTTAGATTTCTCTAAAGCTACCGTATATTGCTGCATATTTAGCTCTCAATGCATATGCATGCATAATTGCACTTAAATGGAATTTGTTACACACAATATTGCCCTTCTCTTGCTTCATATATTTATATTAGTTGACAAAAGTGATTGTAATATCGTTTGTGATAATTCAACATTGCAGCTTAAAGCTGGAGTCAGAGTGTTTTACATAACCACCAATCTTGAGATTGTTTTGCGGTGAGAACTGATGGAGTATGAGAGGCTTGTCAAAAAAAACCTCCTCGTTAGCATGACCTATTTAGACTGCAGAAAGCTGACAACTCCAAATCTAGCTCAGCTGACCTACATAGGCACAAAATCTATGTTGTAAACACTCTATAACATACTGTACATCTCAAATACTACATGTTTAAGCTCTAAATGACTAGTTGTAAAAATTAACACCGTACTACTGAAAGCTGTGAAATTCATGAATGAATTCATGAACACCGTACAGTCACCATGGGCTTTCAGCGACCCCATTTTTACACTACATACAGTATGTGATTGCATCTAGATATTTTGCCAGCCAATACCTAAACACTAAAACTAAACTGTACGCTATTCAGGGTGATACTCAACTGATCCCTGAAGGAGAAGTCTATTTTTACAGGCAAATTGAGAGTGTGAAGGTTAGCAACAGATTACGGCCACTATAGCTGATGGGGATTCAGTTTGTCTTGCCACTTCAGAAACACAGATGCTTACTGTCATAGCATGGAGACCATGCTGCCAGTTGAATGAGTCTTCAAAGTCTCAGCACATGAAGTGTAGGTTATTAATTAGTAATTAATAGGTGTGTATATGCCAGAAATGTATTGATTTTTCAGCTCCTGCGCCCCCAGACGCTGACTGAAATGACTCTTTCTTCCTCAAAATTAATGCAGAAGTGAGCTGAATGGAAAATTTGCTTTTGCTATATGTATTTCATTCTATGGGAAATAAGGAAACACACCCTGATTGCTTTATAATTTTTTTCTGAGCTAATATATTTCTGTTAGATCACAATATTTATGTCCTCTGTACCAATATTAAGCTTAGGTCGTTACACTTACTCAGTATAGTTTTTGTCTGTTACAGCCTAGAAATCACCTTGTCTGATCTAGGATGCCTAAATTAGTTCTGACTGTTCTGACCTTTGTCATTTCGTGTCAGATCATGACTCATTATGTTCTCATTATGACTTGCCCAACTTCAGCCCTCCTTGAAACCTCCTCTGTCCTTCCATTTGGCAGTCAGGCCCACACATCTCAATTTAGCACATCAGACAAGCTCATGCCACGTTTGATGGCGTCCAACAGCAGTTTTTTCTACCTTCACCCACAGTGTTAGTATGGGCCACTGATGGATGTCAAGCAAGACATGATAAATGGATGTGATGTGAATGTCCCACACAACCTGAATATCTGTCATAACAATAAGGATTGGTAGTCAGATATGAAATGCAAATCAATCATTTTATTTCTCAAACTGTAAAATAAGATGGTCTCACCACTGCTATACACGAAAGTCATTCAGCAGCGGAGAAGCAGTAAATTTAACAGTGATACTTTGGGAGTACTACTTCGAATACTAAGCACAAATCATGTCATAAACACAGTGTGTGGCCGCGTTTTCACAAGTTCAGGGGCAGTTTATATCCTTCTAATTTATCCTTTTTCTGTGTGTTAATGCAGATGCCTGTGTGACCTATTGCAACTTCTGTTAAAGGGAAAGGTAATGTGATAAACTGGACAATCGCCTGGTTTGACAGCCTAATCCCTGCTAATCCTCCATAAAACACAGGCTCTTATCATCATCCCAGCTTTCTAAAGGAAAGACTCACAAACACACACACAGACACACACGTTCCTGAGAGGTTATAGCACTACTTCAAATGATTATTCTCATTATTGATTCATTTACTTGAGTTTGTTTTTTGATCATGCGATTATTCATTTTTGAGCCAAAACTGTTGGTTCATTTATTGACTAGTCGAGCAACAGAAACCTAATTAGAAATTATTTTGATAATCTATTAATCCTTTATTTTTTAAGAATTCACTCTCGGTTAACTCTTTTCTCTGTTTTGTCTTATCTGAAAATGTCACCTTGGAAATTAACTGGCAGATTAACCAGTGATGAAAATAAATATAAGTTGCAGTCCTAAATCATTCAGTCCAAAAAATGTCAATAATGTATTTCATTTACATATCACGCATTTACAAATACAACAAAAAGCTCGGAAAAGTTAAAATCTGAGAAGCCTAATGCGGAAAATGTTTGTTATTTTATAAACTTCATAAATGACTTAAAGCAGCAACAGATTGTATTGGGGCACTTTGAGCAGTGTAACAAGCTGTAAACACAACATTGACAAATTATCACCTTATCAACGTGATTGGCTTAAGTGGTCGCAAATACTTGGCTATTACAGATCCAGCAGACACAAAGCCTCATTAGCATTCATTCAAAACACTCCGTAGGGCTGAGGGGAGCTGCAGAGTTGGGTGATAATTCTCTATCATTTTGTCGCTAATAGTGACTCCTTTCACATCAGAGGTAGTCATTTGACCCATTGTTAATAGAAAAATATTGATCAGTGCAGCTTTAACAGTTAATCCCTTATTAAAATAGTCATGTTCTGTTTACTGATTAAGCCATTAATAAAGTAATTGTTTCAGCACTACTTCACAAGAAACTCCTTACAACCTTCTCTCTTGTCTCTCATCTTTACAGAAGCTACTACTACACTCAAAGGCAAACATGAATTCTAATAGCATTTTCTTGTTATTATGCTGTTTGGCAAAAGCAACATTTTGGCCAGTGTGTTTGCTTGAGGGTGAGTGTGAAACAGACCTTTTCTCCTCCTGGGTCCCTCTCCTTCTTTTTGGAATCATGCTCGTGGACGGAGGGCAAGAAAAGAGGGAATGGGAGGGGAGGGAGGATGAGGGTAAAGAGAGGGGGTCACCATTGAGTTGTCCACCCACACAAGGACCCCTCTGGTCACCTGCGTGGGTTTGGGCCAAAAGAAAGGCGAGGATGCGCACACATACACACAGGCACACACAAAGAGAACAAAAACGACAGCTTTCTAACCCCGAATGTCAACTGTGGCAAAGGGGCTAGGAATCAAAGCGTTTTAAATTAGCAAGAAACTTCCTCAAAAACTACAGAAAGGGTAATTGTCAGTATCCTTAAAAGCACTTCACAACAGAGGAGAGTTTAGGCAGCAAGGAAGGCAGCAGAGAGATGAAAAAGCTCTCAAAGCACTTGGCTGTGGCATGATCTTCAAAAAAAATGCCTAGTTTATCATAATTAGCATCGTTCCAGACTGTCAAACCCGTGAGGCACGGAAAACAATGCCCTCTTCAATATTTTATTGAAGAGTTATGGTAAATTACTTGATGTATAATTATGTGAGCCCGGCAGAATCTGTCCTCACCGTCTCCTCCTACATCCCATCTGCCCTGTGTGTCCAGAGTGTGGGTGACTGAAGTAGCTGCGGGGGGGATGAGGAATTATTGTGGAAAATGATAAGAAAACTTGTGATGTAACAGTCAGAGTTGCACTTCTGCTGTTCAAGCCGACACTGTAACATCCACGCCCTCCAACAGAATGAGTAGTAGAAGACGAAAAGAGGGGAAAATATAGAATTAAAGGACCTCTGTGACATTAGGAAGCGCCCAGAGGTATTTCAGTGAGGCAGAGCTTACTCTTGGCCAGGGAGACTCCGGAGGATACAGTGAGCCAGAAGAGGTGAGGAGAACAGAGGGGAAGAGTGTTAGCGTGGTAGGAAGAGGAATATTTTTAGGGTGGTCTGTTATCTACCGAGACGAGGGCGTGAGGTATCACAGCCGGGTCACATCGCTGAGGGGGGAAACAGCACGTTCTCTCCACTGAGACGGCAGATAAGGAGGAACAGAACAATGAGATCTCTCTGTCTCTCCAACACACACTCCACAAAGGCACGCATACACACTCAGAGTCTCACAACCACATCCACAGGAAGACTCACTGCAGATTCACTCTCACACATCCTCTCTCAGATTCTTAGAAACCATCAGACATGGCAAAAGATCACATCAGAAACAGGCCTTAGAGCACCACAGGTGACCCAGTAGTGTGTTATTGCTCTTCTGACTAGCAGACAAAATCAACATCATTGTAAAAATCTCTCCACTCAACTGTTTATCCCTGTCCTTCTTGTGCTCCCTGTCCCTCTCTTTCTATCTCTCCTCTATTGCCGCCCTCTGAAGATGTAAATGCCAGCAAAACAGATGGATGGAGAGAACATCTCGTCACTCTGTCACCATGTTTATGCAATCACACACAAACAACGGCACACAAACACACTCCACACACACACACACACACACACACACACACACACACACACACATATACGCTCCAGAGCAAGATGCTGATGGAGATTTTCTCAATCATCAAAGTGAGCACATGATGCACAGCACACGCACACACGTGCACACACACACACACACACTTTTGGTGTTTTTGATGAAACCTTCTGTTCGCTTCTTCCTTTGTTTATACACACGTGCATAAACATGGACGCACATCCACATGAATTGAGTCATTTGCCAGACTAGCAGCTGTTACGCAGAGAAGCGAGTACTAACGAAATGCCTCTGACATGCTAATGACGCTTTGTCGACCCGAGGAGTTCAACACACAGACCTCACACCGTACAGATTTAGAAAATCTGCCTATTATCTGTCATATAACCCAGAGAATACCAGTCTAGTCGTATGAATATTAAAATGGTTTTAGCTCCCAGTACGATCTAAGCACTCTGTGTAGGACTGCAAGCCAAATGAAACCCTCACTCCCTCCAGGAATATCTTAGCGAGGCTTTGAGGGAAGATCCTTTTTCAACACCCCCCCCCTTCCTTCACCACCGCCACCCACCCACCCAATCAAATCCTCACTGGCAGTGCGCTACTCCTCATCTCTCCTCTCTGTTTCTTTTGTTCATCTCTCTCAGCCGCCCACACACCTACCGTCCCTTGGGCTTTTCTCTTTACTCTCTTGCACACATGTACGCATTTACATTTGGTTACTTCGTATGTACTTCGCTTTATTTCTTCCTGTCCTTTCCATTCTCTTCAGCCCATTCAGACACTTGGAGATACTCTACTGTGTATGAAGGCAGATTCACATGCGCACATATACAAACAAAAACAGACACAGCCTATATTTGGTGCTTTACAATACAGATGTGTGGGCAGCAGCCATCTGGGGCCCCAAATCGAACAAAAAAGTAAGTGTGTATTGTGCTTCTGTGTGTGTTGATGTGTGGCGTAGGGCTAAGGGCCAAACTTAAAGTGTGGGTTTGAGGTTGAAACCCCCCTCCTGAGAGCTGGGAATCTCAGGGGAAAGTGGGAAAAACATCCCGACGGTCATCAATCAAAACTTTGTTGACACAAATGACCAGAAACAACGGGCTGTTCTCCATCCATGTCACTGTGTCACCTCCGCCCCACAACCATGTCCCACCCACCTGCGCTGCTGCCCCATAGGCCCTTGTCGTACACCGCTCATCCCCATTGGCCCATCGCTTCCCAAGTGAAATCGTGATCCCCTCTTGGCTAATTGGGTCTTTGTGATTGCGCAGTCTGTCGTGGCGCTGGGGGAGAATGAAACGTGAAAACGGTATTATTGTGGATGGGGGAAGAGTGGCAGGTCGAAGCGGGGAGATCGGTTTTGGCGTCTTAAAGCACCAGATGCTCTTCCTGGGTCCATTATGATGCCTTACAGGGGATCGAGATGGTTTCGGCGTAGCAACTGTGAAGACACAAAGCGAGATGGAGACCGGCCGAGATGGAGACTCGCATAAGCACATACATGCAAATGCAGGCACACAGTTACACATGCACTCACACATAGTTCCCTGTTTAAAACACTCTCCTTGAAATCTGCCAAGCACTTGCTATTCAGTGCTTTTTATTGCTCGATACAACAGAGGTTATCAGAACTTATCTTTGTACATGTTAAAGAAGGACTAAACAAAGTGGAGTACAAGCCCCACTAGATCAATGTATTTACTTCTTTAAGCTGTGCCTCCATCGAGAGGGATTGTTCACCAGAGTGTTTGAGAGAGGGAGAGTGTAGGAGGACGGGTCATGAGCCTGCTCTTTGTTTGCTCCACCATGCCTCTACACAAGACCGTAGTTCTTTTTCTTTATAACTGCCTTATTATTAAATAATGAATCTGCTCCTATTTCTTTATTATATCCATACTTATGGGGTTTATAGATAAAAAACTGTAGTTGACAGATGGTGGGGGATAATTGAAGCCCCTTATCCTCATCTTATTAGCCTTACAATAGCCAACAACCTCCAATGAATGCCCCTTAGTATTCACTGGGTTTCTCCTCTTTCCCACAACAACCATCAACAGGTGGCGCTGTTGTCCCACTCTCCGGTCTTTTGCTCCTCGGGACAAAGAGATTCTAACAACCTCAGGTGCCATAAAGGCAACCAAAATTCAAGCAGTTCAGCCCTTTATCAGGAAATGGCTGACACATTCATGTTTTGGTGTTCACGCGACAGCACATTTTTTTTTAAAAAGTGGTGGTGTGACGTTTATGACCCCATGCCTGCTGGCACCCTTCAGGGTTATCACTGCTAAATGACGTGCGAAGCCGACCACCTTATTAAAGAGATGCGCATTTGTTAACTGTCCTCTATTACTTAGATTAGTGGTTTCAAAGTGGGGTCCTAACTGGTCACACCGATGTTGCCTGGTGTTATTGATTCTCAGGGTCCACTGTTTTAATCCCTGGGGCCTTAAATAGTCCACCAAATTATACTATTTACAAAATCCATCTCAGTGTGGTCACTTGTCTTTTCAGACAGAAAAATAGACAGTGGAGATGATACATTGACGCTGATATGGACCACAGTGCCGTGTGTCATTTGGCTCATGCCATTTGAATTACCAGTGAGGGAAGTATCTGAGTGTAAGAGACCGCCCCAGTATCCGCTGCTGTATCCAACTCGCATTCACACTTGGGTTCATTCACACACACTTTTCCCACCGGGATGGAGCCGCTTCGGGCAGCGCGCAGAGCCAACGGGGAACACACACGCTTTCACACGGCACACATGGCTGCAAATTTATGGCGATTATTTCCTACGCTCATCTGGATAATAACATTAGTTTCAAGTTCGAGGACGAGGATTTATCCACCCAACGAAGGTAAGTAAGGAGGGGATCGTCCGACCTGGGTGGCACATTTCTGCTCCTGCACGCCGGGAGACACCGCTGCTTGCGCCTCCCGGATGGTCAAGAGCAGGGCGAATATATGCACGAAACTTGATCAGGCAAAAAAAAAGTTGGATTTGGACAACATGTCACAGTTCTTATCCCTCCTTGCATCTCGCGGAGTTGTGCCCCCAAGGAGTTCAGCACTATGTTCTCTCTTTCCAGTGGTGTCAGGAAAATCTTATGTTTCTTGGATGTTTCCACATGATGTGGCCACTGCAGCGCACGCTGTGGTGTACTGTGGTTTACTTTAAAGACTTACCTTTTATTCGGAAACAGTTAAATCTCCAAACTCACACTTTTGGTAGTTTTTTTTGTGTATAAGGTTTGATGTCCTTAAACCAACAACATTTGAAATGATGTAGACTCTTTACATAATATTATGTAATAGAAATGACAGTTATTATTAAAAGTAGTTATATACTATAGCAAATCAAGTTAGGTAAACTTCTTGCTAATTCTATATTCTTCCAAGCTGACCAGTCATTTATATTGTGGTGATCTTGGGATGTGGTAAAGTCTTCCAAGTGCAAAAATGTAACTTGTTTCTCACTGCTAAATAATTGTACTTTCTTATGTTAGTGAAGCAGTGTAGGCTGTTTGCCCTTAAACCACCTGCATGTGTGTATGCATTTTAGTGACCCTGCTGGATACCAGAACAGTGCCAGGAGAGCTGAAATGGGCAGCCAGTCCTTCAGAGGGAGGGGTGAGTGGGAGCTCTTTTTTATTTATTTATTACAGATACACTGTTTACAACCTGTTCTCTCTTTGGAAAACACTCACCCTATCTCTCTCACTTTCTCTCTCTCTCTCTCTCTCTCTCTCTCTCACACACACACACACACACACACACACACACTCACTCACTCACACACACTTGGTCTGGAAACTGTAAAGATTCATCCCACAGATTTTGAAATGTGCTGTTGTTCACCAAGCCTAAGTGCTAATATGAGATTGCTGGCGTCGTGTTTGGCACGCAAAAAGGCATAAACCAGCTTGGTGGTGGGTGTCGTTTTTCAGGGATTTTTACTACCATGCAGTTGCCAGAATGAATCCTGGAAATATCTATTTTACATTATATCCTCTCATCTCTTTGTACTTTTTGTTGGTACATTGTGCTCTGTCTTTATGGCCTTCCTCCTCCTCTCCCTCTCCTTCTCCTTCTCCCTTTTGCTCAGTGTCTCTCTCCTCTTTGTTGGTTTAAGAATTATTGGTGAACTTGACTCTTATTTCTTCAGTCACCATGCTCTCATTCTCTCACATGCTGCTTGATTGACGGGGTCCTGGTCTGCACGCACTGAGCTTTTGATTACAGAAACCCCCCACCTTCCTCATCCTTTAGCTACACACACACACACACACACACACACACACACACACGCACACACACACACACACACACACACACACCACACACACACACACACACCCCACACACGCACACACACACACACACACACACACACACTCACACAAAACACCATCTCTGTATAGATGGGGCAAGTGCAAAGCTTTTTTCCCCTCTGACAGCTGTAATTTCTGTCTGCTGACAAAGACTCCAAAGGAGACAGCCCATGACAGCTTTTTTCACAGCCCTCTTCCTCAATACACATACATATAAACATACAACACACAATGACGTTACCATGTACTCATGTAGGCTACTTATATTCACATACTGTACACAAAGGAGCACATAGTTACGGACTAAAGAGCCGGACCGATGCTGGATTTATTGAGGCCGATACTGATATATCTGATAACAATATGTCAGCCGATGTTTTAATATGATACTTTATTGTAAAAAAGAAAGAAAGATAATGCATTTTCAACAGTAAACATAAAAAAGAAAAAAAAAGAATAAAATCAAAACAAAAACATAAATAACGTCAAATATGCATGAAACATTTGTTGCACTGCGGTTTCTTTTTTGCATATCTTCTAACATCTACGTCAATATTAATTTATCAGCATTTATCATCTCTAACAGCCAATAAGATCAGTTCTGATGACATATCGATCAGGCCCAATTAGACACACTCACACACAGGACAACCCCCCCCCCCCCCCCCCCCCCAAACACACACACATTCTGACATTCTCTGACTCAACCTCTTTTTTTCTTTCTTTCGACACGCCGCATTTAGTGTCTATACAGCTCTCACTAGAGCAGATTATTATTCAGTGGCAATAAAAAGCCAATTTGGGGCTGGGAGGCTCAGCGGTCATTTGAAGGGTCACAGTACAAGGCAAACAGTGGGCTCTATTGAGATGGATGGTGCAGTGAAGGTTGAGCCTGCTTCACTTGCATGGAAACAGTGCCTGTAAAAACCTTGGAGCTGCAACAAATCTGAACCACTGTCCACTGCAGAATATTGATGCAAGAATGAATGTTAGCCTGCGAGGATTCAAATGACAGCAGTGAATTAGATGCCCCAGCATCTGAAATGCATTTAGACTTGTTTTTCTGTATTCATGAGCACCAACATTTCCTCAAGTGGATAGAACAAAAAAATAAGTTCTCCACAATGAGCATGTTTTTCTAGTCCCTACTATTGTGAGAGTGTTAAAGCATGTGTCTGCCAGGGCTAAAGATTAGAGTTAGTTAACTTTAGAGTTAAACTCTACGTTGTGTCACCGCTTTCAGTTCATGCCAGCACAGTATAAAAATACACGGTAAACATTTATCCACATTTAATTTTTTGTCAAAGTTGAATCATCTTTTGCAGCTGCCACCAGGGTCTATTTTGAAAACACTTACTTGGTGCATTCAAGTACAGAAACTCAAGACGCTTCCACATTCACATTATCCTTTTCACAGCATCTGCGTAAATTGTTTGTTTACATCACTTAAAAGCATTGCTGCATAGCCGCAAATTATTACATTTTAGATTTCAAATTTTTATTTTTTGGCGTTTAATGGTCACTGATTAGGATCACTTTGTATATGTTTTAATGATGTTTCAAGTATCTACAAATTGATTTTCACACTATTGGCATGAATTGAACCCTGTGGATGCCTTTAAAGTCGGAAATAGAGCTAAGTATTTATGGTACATATTGTAAAGTGGTGGCCTGTAATGTTAAGTATACTCAGTTTATTGTAAAGTGTAATCAGTCGACGCCATCACAAATGTAGGAATACATCTGTAAATGTGTTCTTCATTTGCAGTGGGAAGAGGTGAGTATTATGGATGAGAAGAACATCCCCATCAGAACATACCAGGTGTGCAATGTCTTGGAACCCAATCAAAACAACTGGCTGAGGACAGACTGGATCCCTCGGTCTGGCGCTCAGCGGGTCTATGTTGAAGTCAAATTCACCCTGAGAGACTGCAATAGCCTGCCAGGGGTCACGGGCACCTGCAAGGTACAAGGAAACATATTTCTAATGTCTTGACAGAGCCTAATGGACATTCTATGGGTTAGGCACAGTAGAAAGTTTAAACAAAATTTGATGATTCTTAAACACGTTAACTTATGCTAATTAGTTAGTGGACTGACTGCTGCTAATGGAGCTTTATTATATATTACAGCTGCTTTGACTCATTATCATATTAAGAGAAAAGATGAGCGCTGATGATGATAAATAGCTGCCTCAGTCTGACTTTTTTTGTCGCTTTTGTCTTGTAGGAGACATTCAATCTGTACTACCACGAGTCAAACGAAGACAGAGAGAGTTACATCAAAGAGAGCAGTTTCATTAAGGTGGACACTGTGGCAGCAGACGAGAGCTTCACCCAGGTAACACTAAACAACTGAGTCAGGCTTTGAGTTCTTTATGCTCCCTCCTCCGCTTTCTTTAATTTGCTCTTATCTTGAAAGTGAACCCCCCTGTGGGCACTTAGCTGTGATTTTTTTTTTATTTGTTTTACAAGCACTTTTATCTTGGATGTCCATTCTGCAGTCCCAGGAATGTTGGCACAGTGCTTTTGCTTAGTTCTTACTAAAATTAATTCTGATTTTAGCATTGTAAGCATTACAGATTATTTTACCTTTGTAATCAATAGAAGTCGATCTGGATGAGAGCCAAATGCTGAAAACGTGAAGATCAGCCATGGTTCAATAGCAACTCCCACGTTAGGTTGAAAAAGCAAACTGAGTTAATTAGGGCTGACAAAGTTTACTGCACAATTCATTAATATAGATTAATTCCCTTTCTCCAGGTGGACGTTGGTGACCGCATCATGAAACTGAACACTGAGGTGCGGGATGTAAAAGTCACAACCCGGAAGGGTTTCTACCTGGCCTTTCAGGATGTTGGCGCCTGCATCGCTTTGGTTTCCGTCAGAGTTTTCTACAAAACCTGCCCGCTCACCATCCGTAACCTGGCAACTTTTCCCGACACTGTTACCGGGGCTGATACGTCTTCCTTAGTGGAGGTCAGGGGGTCTTGTGTCAACCAATCAGAAGAGAGGGAGGAGCCTAAAATGTACTGCGGTGCTGATGGAGAGTGGTTGGTTCCTATTGGTGGATGTCTCTGCAACCCAGGATATCAAGAGAAGGGTGGCACATGTAAAGGTAAGAGATGCTGGGTACAACAGAGCTACTGTAGCATCATTTGTTGTTGTTTGTTTTTGTGACTGTCTGACTCATTGGTATTGGACTCGGCTCTCCGCTCCCGTTGTGCTGCCACTTCTGAGTCCCATGTCTCTATGAGTAACAATCATTAGTGCTCGAGTTAACAAGCTTTCCGTTAATGTTGGAAAACAGTGACAGAGATTTGGTTTGTGTATTAATTAACACCTGCTTGGTTATTCCGTGGATTGAATTAATTATTTTCAAGGATTTTGTTTAGAATTGTTGTTGCCTTAAAGAGGACACTCACATACGTTTAACCATGCAGTATGGTCCACAGCACCACAACATATTAGGGGGTGTTTTTTCCATCTTTTACAGAATGATAGTGAGATCAGACATTAATTCTACTCAAATTTAAGTTTGAAGATAGGTTGGCAAGACAAGACTACTGTGAAACTTATATGTCGGACAGGCATCTATATGGGACAGGCCTTCAAAAAACTCTTGCTCAGCAGGATGGGAATCAAATTGTGTATTTCTACCTGTATGAATATTACTTAATTACGTACTTAATAAAAATTAGGCTACTGAGTCACAACATTTCTTTCATCTCTCTTATTTAACATATAATTCTCGTAAAGCTGAATGAATTATACCTTGGTGCTCATGGTTCCTGTAAAATTAGCTGAACGATTGAATCTAACCAATCTAACGATGTGTAGCATATCTATATTTACACAAGTGTAAACATTTATATTTGTGATCTAAGCAGTTTAGGACTAGGGCTTTAAGATGTTTTCTGCATCCAAACGAACTTCTATAAAAACAGGCGTCTGATTAATTGTCAAAACATGTAGCCACACCAGGCCAGTAAAAGGGTCAGGCGTGTAATTGGGACTAGGCTTTCAATTGATGTTTTATGGTATGTAACAAACTGCAGTCCAGAAAAGTTGCAGAAAAAATTACAGACGCCTTAAAGGAATAATTCAACATGTTAGGAAATACAAATGGGTTGCTTAGCTTAGCACAAAGTCTGGAAACAGGGGGAAGCAGCAACCATCAAACAAAGCTCACCAATTAATGTGATATATCTTATGGATGCTCCGCTGGCGACAACAAGTTGCTGACCTAACAGCAGCCATCTGGACAAAAAATGTCTTTCTATCACTTACAAATCTGGTCTGAACTTTATGGTAACAAATATGCAAGCTGTTCTCACCTCTCACCAACATACATGTGGAGTGGATGACGTGTAATGTTTGGAAGTGACTGTTGTGATAGTGAAGACTACTGAATATGTGTGTTTGTGTGAGAATGTGGGATGAACAGGGGGACAACAGACTCGGTGGAGACACTTTTACATGGCTTCACTCCCCCTATTCAAACACATACACAGCACAGAGACACAACATGTTCGATCACACACACACACACACACACACACACACGCAGATGGACAGACACCAGTAGAGAAAAGGGAGAGCGACTCACTGATCTGCTCTCTCAGTTTTATTTATGAAGCCTATCCCAGCAGGCTAATTGTATAACAAACAGACCCATAATTCAAAGAGAGAAGAAGAGAAGCTGACAGTGAGAAAGACAGAGAGATGGACATAAAGGGAGGGATGCAGTTGGTGCCAGTTGGATGTAGAGGGGAAAAAAACTTGACTTTTTCATCCTCTTTGCAATAAGAACAGCAGTAGCCAAAATTCTCTGTGTGACAAACGTTCTCTAAAACCTTCACCTCGCTTGCCTCGTTTGTTCTGTCTGAAAAGAAGAGGAGGTTTGCGGGGTGGTCCCTGAGGCCTGAAAGATGGTGCTTCTCAACTAGATTTAGGAGAGACCCTTGACTTTGTTGAACCTCCAGCAGATGTGAAGTGCCATCTATCTATCTGCTGCTCTCTTCTCCATCTCACACTGGCTGTCAGGTTGTTGGCCGGGCTCAGCTGCCTCAGTGGAAATCCATCAAAGTCTGGATGAACACCGAATGCTGCTCAGCGAAAACTCTGACCCTGCAGTATTGGAAAGGCGCCTTGACGCTTCTTCCATTTTAAGTTTGGAATTTGCAGAGAGAAAGGGGGGTGGGGGTGGGGGCAAGCGGGATGGAGGGAAAAGGCAGATAGATTTCAGAGGAGATTTAGACGATCTGTCTCTCCTCCTGTCACTGATGTCTAAACGTTTCTGGATCTTCTAGACTCGCGTGCCTTCACTCAGTCAGTATAACAGACATGGATAGACAGAAACTGAGTATAGTTCGGAAAGAGACACTTGGTATTACGAGTGGGTTCATACTGAACGATGCAGGTAAAAAAGGAATCATGTATCCTCGATTTATGCATGGCTTAAAGGTTTCACATTTTGGGAAATAATGCCTATTCACTCTTGTAGAGAGTCAGATAAATAGGTCGAGGAAGCCACAGCTCCCAGGCTAAGAAATAGTCCCACACATATCCCCCCTGTATAACAGGACTTCTTGTTTCTTCTCTTTTTTTTTTAGCATATTAAACAAACAAGATATAGCATGTTCATTAGTTATCTATTAAGTACCTCAAATTATAGCAGCAAGCTAAATCATAGAAATAGTTAAAATTTTCTCATTCCTATCTGTTTTAAATGTCTGCCTGTTAAGTATATCATATATCTTAGTTAGATTGACTGTTATTTACATCAAATTTTTGCATTTCTTTTTATATAGCCTTACTTTTTTTCATTATGCATAAGTGTCCTGGTTGCAACAACCACAGTTTGCTTTTGTGTAAATATTTTTACTCTCTGCCTTATGCTTTTGCTTTACTAATACAATTTAGCATTCCCCAACACTCCTGTTGAATCAAACTGAAACAAGAGTAGACTCAGCTAAAACGGTGAAATGTGAAAAGTTCATTTTCAGTCTTGACACAGAGTAATGAGGATGGAGCGGATGAGAGGAGAAGCTCTGGAGAGGAAGAAGGGATTAGATGTTGAATGGGGCGAGAGAGGGATTGAAAGAAGGCCACTGACAGCAGAAGGCATCAATACAGAGCAGCCCCTCCCCCGCTGTGGGTTCGTCATCGGGTGCAAAAGGGGACGAGTAGAGAAACACAAGAGAGAGGGAACTCCCCTTCTTTTCTAAACCCGCGGTTAAGACCGAGGTCACGGCTGAGGCCGATGAAGACGTCAAAAACTCTTGACTGACAGCCACACACACACACACATACAGAGAGTTTAGCTGCAGAGTGCAGGGTCATGACCGAAGTAGATGAAGACGTCAAAAGTTTGACAGCTGCGATCCGTCTGGGAGGATCGGAAACGAGTAAGCAGAGACAAGAGGCAAAAAGAGGAGAAACAACAGAGAGAATTTGAAATGCGAGCGGTCGGAGAGGGGGAATGAAAGGCTGCTCTATCTTCGACCGTTCGCATTCTGCTTTTTATTTCACTGTTTCTCCACCAGCCTCCTTTTTCTGTCATCTGATTCTGCTCAGTTCTGCTCACTGCCTGGAAGGGTTGGAATCTTTCTGTGTGTGTGCGTGTGTGTTTGTGTGTGTGTGTGTGTGTGTGTGTGTTTCCTGCATCCAGAGAGATTTTATGGTTGTGTTTCTTTCCAACGCACCTGCAGTGTCTCGTCAACAGCAGAAAGCGTTTGGACGAGAGGGATGAAAAGAGGTAGAAGAGGGAGGCAGAGAGAAAGAGTGAGCGGATGATAGAAAGAGTGCGTAATCGCTGTATTCAGTCCCTCTAATTATTGCATCCCATTTCTGGACTCTGGACATGTTGGATTGCTGATGTAGTGTGTGTGTGTGTGTGTGTGTGCGTGTGTGTGTGTGTGTGCGTGATCATATGTGTGTGTACTGTATCTCTGATTTTCTGCCTAACAAAGCCCTCCCTCCCATGTACTCACAATTGGAGGACTGCCCAGGAATGCCTAGAGAAGAGTGTGGTGGGGCAAACAGAGAGGGTGGAGTGTGTGTGTGTGTGTGTGTGTGTGTGTATGTGCACGTATGGCAGGTGACAAAGCAGGCAAAGGAATGGCACAAGTGACTGTGTGAAGCAAGCCAAACCCAGGTGGGGGGAATGGTTTGCATTCCACCATCACAATCAAAGTGTGTGTGTGTTTCTGAATGTGTGTGTGCTATTGTCTCCTTCTCCCAGGTTGTTCTTAATGTAGAGGAGGTTTGCCAACTCCACCAGTCCGTCTGTAGCTCTCTGGCATCGGAACAAGCTGCACTCTCCCTCTCTGTCTTGCTCTCATTATCCCTCCTTTCTCTTCTCCAACTCTTCTCCCTGATCCATGGTCAGGGTTGGGGGGGTTATTGTTGTAGAGCCCCTTTCACATGCTAATGTTCGCACTGTTGGCTTTGGGCAGGCAGGCACAGACACGCGCGCACACACACACACACACACACACACGCACTTTCCCTTTAAACCACCAGTTTTTGTGAGTATTTAAATTTAGACAAACATAAAGCTGAGGCTTCCACTGAGCACATTCCTATGGTTTAAAATGCAAAGTGATGTGAGAAGCTAGTGCCCATGTAAGATATGAGATGATTCTGATAAGAATGTGAGTTGGGGGGGGGCAAGCTGTCCTTTCAATGAAGACTTACAGTAGGGAGAAGATAAGAATCATGGCTTATCGCCAGCATTTCTGTGGGTTTTAATTAACAGGGCATGACCCCTGTGATTAATAGTGTCCCTCCCTCTCGTGTGACAATCAATCCCTCCATCCATCCGTCAATCTGTCCCTCCCTCCATCCATCACAGAGACAGGTGTCAGACTGGAGTAGTCATGGGTACTTCCTCCATCTACACCCCTCTGCTGGGAAGGAAAAAGACATGGTGACAGATAACAAGGGGTCAAGGAGAATACACAGACACCCACACACATGGCTAAGACCCTTGTCGGCACACTGTATACAGTGTGCCGACAAGGCTCTTAGTTGGATTTGCAGGGAGCTGCATTAGCATTTTAGGTAGCAGAAGAATGCATATGCAAATGCCGACAATACTGATAGTAATCAAAGGGCACCTTCCCCTCCGCTTCTCTCCCTCCCCCTCACTCGCTCTCTTTTTCTCTCTTCCCCTCTTTATCTCTCGCTCCTTGTCAGTCTTTTTTTACCCCCTCCCTGTCTCTCCCAGTCAACCTTCCCCATCCTTTACACTCTCACTTTCCCTTACTTGTCTCAAGCAGAGGAACAGCTGATTACAGCTTATTCACTCCGCTGCTAACAGGCAAAACGTGAAAATGTGTTTAGACATGCACACATCTATCCAAGCTTTCCTTATCAGCGTGTGTGTATGTTTGTGTCCACGTCCCTCCCGGTTTACTGGTTGAGCTTGCGCTCTTCACGGCCCTTGGTGGTGTAGGGTTAATGTTGGGTTAATGGCACTCCTATGAGCTCTTATTCCAGGTCAGCAGCACTCCCCCACCCCTGTCGAAACCAGCACTAAAAAAGACACAAAAGTCTACAGACAACAGAGACAATAGAGACATAAGAGGGCGCTGAAGGAAGTTTATGGCTTCAAATACTTGCTCCTTTCTTTCTCTTCCTCCCTCATTCTGTCCTCTGCATTTGGAAACAAGAATAGAGGATTGGGTGGGACAGAGACGAAGGCAGTGTGCTACCCCCTGGCAGAGTCTTGTTTAGCCCTATAATCAACCTTTAAGTCCTTAGCAGGTCAAATACCTTTCTCTGTCTCTCTCCGTTTAATTCCCTCTCTTTCCCATCTATGGCCTACAAACCTACACTGATGATTAAAAACAAAGGAATATGCACAACAGAGGAAGAGTGATAATTTGATGATATCTGCACACTATGATGATCATTCACCACCTGAAAGCCAACCTTATCAGCTGTAAATGTTTTTATGAATTTACAGGTTTTGACTGCACAGTTTTTCGGCCGTGTGTGTTTGCGTGCAGTCTCACTTGAACTGATATCAGTATTGAGCCATTAAAGCTGCTGCCCGGCTTCAAAGCTTTCTGGAGGTCTGACACTTGGAGAGAAGAGGGATATATGGAGCTACAGCAAGAGTGAGAGAAGTATCAGAAACACAAAGACAGATAAGTAGAGGTCGAGGAGGAAGTGCACAGGGAGCGAATGAGGGTGGTTGTGAAAAATGTGAAAGGGAGGGCAAATGAGTGTGTGAAAGAGCAAATCTATGGAGGCTCGTGCAGATGGGGCAGGATGGTCGGTGTGAGTAGATTACAGAGGAGACTTCCTCCCTCTCATCATCTTGATGAGAGTGTCATAAAGCACTCGAACACACACACACACTCTCTCATGTACGCACACACACTATTCCCACATTCCTATCCACTCCCACTGGGATGTCTTCATCTCCCTTGGAAATGTGAAAGGGTTGGAGAGGGGTGGGGGGTGGGGGGCGAGAACCGGGAAAGATGGTGGGATTGAGGAAGGAGAGTGAATAGAGTGTGATGATGAAAAAGAAGGTGTTGAAAAAATGATTGCAGTGGAAACAAATGAAGGATTTCCTTCTGAAATTAAAGAGAGAGAAAAAAACATCTCTAACCAGCCACACTTTGTCTTCTCTTTTGCTCCACCAGTGGATGTCAAGCAGTATAATTATGCACTCATTTATTGTATTGTTGCTCTGTCAATGCTTGAATTCCTTGGTATACAGAGAGAAGATTTCTCTCCCTCCCCTCCCCCTCTGCCTCTCTCGCACCCTCTCTCTTTCTCTGTTGCTCCTCTTTCATATATTTAAATGTCAGTTATATTTGTGTGGGCTGCCGACACTGTGGAGTTTTGATGTATTCAGTTCTAGTGTTTCTGTGTGTGAGTGTGTGAGTGGGAGCTCATCAGTAAGTGTTCTTATAGGTGTTTCTTCTTTGCTCATCAAAGATAAAAGCAGTCCCCCTCCCCTTCACCCTATATCTATTTCTCTCTATAGAGTTTTCTTTACAGCTGTTTATCTTCAGATCGAAATGCAGTCCATGTGTTGATTAACTTGTTGTCTGGGCTGTCAGTATGGAAGACAGCAAAGACTGTATCAAGGGTCAAGGGTCAGCTGACCTGAAGTCATTGTCCCCACATCAGGAGGGACTTTAGTTACTATAAATTGATATTTTAAAGATAGTGTTTAAAGGAGTGTTTTTCATCAAGACACATTGTACACTGACAAAGCCAATTTTTGGAATATTTCTAAACCAACATTGCTTGACATTTTTTCAGTGGAGCACCATGAAACTGTAAATATGCATTGTCACCTTTGTGATTGTGCACAGTAGGGCTGCAGCTAATAATTTATTTTCATTTTTGATTCATCTGTTGATTCACTGATTAACTGTAGCAGCTACAGCAAAAGGAAACCACACATAATCTCCCACATCCCATGTTGACATATTTAAATTGCTTGTTTTGCCCCACCAACAGTCTAAAACCAAAAGATTCAGTTAACTATCATAGAAGACAAAAAACCCCAAAAAGATTTACATTTTGTGAATTGTAACTAATGAGTATTTGGGCATTTTACTTTGCTTAAACATTCAATCAATTATCTAAATTGTTGCTCATTAAATTTCTGCCAATGAATCGACTGATCAGCTCTAATAAACATTTTTTTGTCCATGTCCACATGATAGTTAATTATGAATGCAGGTAAAACTGGGAATTGCTTTTCAAAGCGTTGCTCTATAACACCACTAGTGGTCAAAAAATCCCACAGGTTAACTTTAAACAAGCACTGTGTTCAGTTCTTTTTTGTGTCTTTAGTAAGGTTTGTGTCAATGTGGCCTGTTTTTATCATCTTTGTCTGATGCTGGTGTACATGGTGAAGCATTGTTCCTGAAGTGGAGTTTTAAATGTGTCTTTGTCTCTGTCCCTCTGCAGCCTGCTCTGTTGGTTTTTACAAGGCCAAGTCTTCCGATGCAGGATGCTCCAAGTGTCCTCCACATAGCCACTCGCTCAGAGAAGGGGCGACTGTCTGTGACTGCAACTCTGGATTCTTCCGCGCTGACAGTGACCCTCCCTCCATGGCCTGTACCCGTAAGAACACACACACACACACACACACACACACACACACACTCACACACAGATAATTAATGTGACAATATGTGTGTGCATTGTTTGCAAATAAAAGCGAAAAAAGCACACTCATTGTCTCCCAACCTCTCTATCGCTACGAAACAGAAGGAGACACAAACTTGTCTGAATGCCACCTCTGTTTCATGATCCCATTACTTATGACTAAGCCACCATCTACATCCTGTCTGGGAGTGATAACTAAAGACATTGAGAAGTGAATAAATGTTCTCCCTCTCTCTCTCTCTCCCTCTCTTTATTTCTCTCTCTCTCTTAAGTATCTTAGTAGGTCCTGGTTGACAGAGTTGGAGACCTCAGTCTGTGTGTCATAAACTTAATTATGCCTATTTACAGCACATGGTTTCCTTGGCCTGGGAAAAATGAAAACACACACACACACACACACACATACACACACGAAATACCACAGAAGAAAACATCCAACCCATCAAAAACATCTCTGAACAGTATGGTTTTCAGTCTGATGCCAGATCTCTACATTTTAACTTGTGCCAGCACCTCACATCCCCCCCCACCCCACACACACACACAAACACCCCATATACTTCCACTTCCTTTCTGTGCAGTATATAGTGTAAGCTTGTTCATGTTTAAGCTTATCCCTCTCTCTTCTTCAGAGCCACCGTCAGCCCCGCAGCAGCTCATCTCTGTGGTGAATGAGACCTCGGTGGTCTTGGAGTGGGCCCCCCCTCGCCGGCTGGGAGGACGAAGTGACACCAGCTACAGTCTGGAGTGTCTCATCTGTCAAACAGGGAGCCACAGTCAGACTGGCGGTAAAGCTCTTCCCAGGAATCGTAGCATCTCCCAGCTTGAGGCTCAGCACAGTGGCCTGGGGATGCAGTCAGACCAGGGGATCGTGGGATCTGAAGTCCAGTCAGGGAGAGGCGTCTTCCAGAGCAGGCCAGTACCTGGCGACTACCCGAGACTCGGCTCAGGCTCCATCTCCAGCTCTCAGCTCTGCCTGCCCTGTGGGCCCGATGTGCTCTTCTCTCCCAGCCAGGCAGGCCTGAAGTCCACCAGGGTGGTGGTGAGCGAGCTCAGGGCCCACACACACTACACCTTCATCGTCCACGCGCGCAATGGTGTCTCCCAAGCCAGCGGTGCAGGGGCAGCCCAGAGTGTGTCTGTCACCGTCACCACCAACCAAGCTGGTGAGAAGAATTGTTTGAGTGTGATAAACACAAAATATGCTTATAGATGTCGTTCGTAAGTGGGTCAGCACAATGAAAACTGCTGTTCACTGCATGTAGGTCCACAGGTAAGCAAGCCCCCGTGAGTAATCTTCAAAACTGTGGAAGCATGATATGAACAAGCTCCGTACTTCTGCATACTTGCATGCTAAGGCTAGTATGCACCCTAAACACTTCAGTGCTGAAAAATAGCTGTTGTTGATGTGTTTTTGCATTCAAAATTATGGAGATGTATTTAGAATATACAATATACTTATTTTTTATGTCATAATGCTTAATGGTCCAATTGCATCTTAAGAATGCTTTCTTAAGATCCGCATGAGCCACGGGTTTCTTCATTTAAATAGACATGCTATACATTTACAATAAATTTGAAATGCAGTTAAAATACATTAGCACTTTTTGAAACATTAAATATATTACATTGTAATAATGTATTCAACTACTTCTATTGCAAATGCACATCAAATGCATTGATTGCATAATGCTACAATAGAGTTCAGTAGAAGAAAACTAATTTAACACAGACACGTCCATCACAGAACAGGCAGGACCTGTTTTCTCCACTTTTCTTGCTTTCTCTCTACTGGAAACTCTTGCTCTTACTATCACTGTCATAGTTGCCATAGTTATTACTCTGTCCTCCTACACCTAACAGCAGCTGAATTAATTATAGGGTTGTTCTCAAGGGGATGTCAGAAAGCATTCTGGGAAATGTAAATCACTGACTTAAATGCAAATAGACTCAGCCGGTTGGGCGGAAAGTAGATGTGACGTAGTAAATGACAACAGTACATAGCAAAATTGTTACACATAACAGCATTAATGTATCTCAGGGTGGGGTTTTCCTTTTGTCAGCTCTTGACCACGGAAGTGTGTGAGCACCCAGATTTTATGGTGTGTTTCATTTTAGTTGTGAAGGTGTCAGCTGGTGTGTGGCTCTCCTCACACATGCTCTCCATTAGTTTCAGTGTGTGCTTTTTTTGTTCCTTTTTTTTTTGTGCATGCTGTTACATCTCAACTGTCGTTACTTCGAGTCTTTATGGTGGCATTTTAGAAAACGGCGCACCTGCTTAGTTCCAGGTGCCCCGGGGAAATAACTTAGCTGTGTGTGCACAGCATGAGAGCTGTCTGGGATGTGTCAAGTCCAACCTGCACCACCATATGGCCCCGATATTATATGAACAGCCACAAAGGAGGACAGACACCATCAAGGGTTGGGAAAATGAGCGATGTAAGAAGAGAGAGAGTGGAAAATGAATAAAAACCAATGAGCTTTAGGTCAGTTCTCAGGTGCACTGGGTGAATGGGATTGTTGACAAACAGGCACCTACATACCATCTGAGCTGTATGCAGTGATGTCATCTTATAAGCCAGTTTGCCATTCTACAAAGTTAACCTAGTGTTACTGAATCATCTCCCCCCATCTTACTCTCCCTGTCAGCTCCCTCTCCGGTGTCGTCCATCCAAGCCACTGATGTCACCAGGCACAGTCTGTCGTTGGCTTGGCAACAGCCAGATCGACCCAATGGGGTCATCCTGGAATACGAGGTCAAATTCTATGAAAAGGTGAGGCGCCTGCAGGTTAATGCAGCTCAGGCTGATGTCTGGGATGTCAATACGCTGGCACGCTGTTTGTATTTCACTGATGGGGAAGATGGATTTGCAGTCAGGCATTGAAAAGAGCCCCTTCTCTTTGTCCCCTCTAATCAGGATCAGAGAGAGAGGTCCTACCGCATAATGAGGACTTTCTCTCGGATTGTCGATGTCACGGGTCTGAACCCCCTAACTGTGTACGTGTTTCATGTGCGTGCTCGCACAGCTGCTGGATACGGAGAGTTCAGCGCTCCATTTGAGTTCTCCACCAATTCAGGTATTCAGTGACAGTAATGTTGAGTAGTTTTTGATGATGCATTCAAATTTGTTGTTACAAAGTTTACAACTTTTCTGGTTGGTGAATTTTGGGCCCTTATTTGTTAGACCCCTTCCCTCTGATTGGAGAAGGAGTTAACTCAGCCTTCCTGCTGCTGTCTGTCAGTGGGGTTGGAATTTTACTGCTGATATCTGCAGCTGTCTTCATCATTAGCCGCAGGTATACACACACACACACACACACACACACACACACACACACACATCTAAGCATCCATACTGGCAGGCATGCACACCTATAAGCTTGTTAGGTAGACTAGAAGTTTCCCATCAATGCATCACTGACGTCAGTATACAGTATGTACTGCCTCTACCTTAACTACTGCTTTTGACCAAACTGCCTCAATGCACACAAAGAACACACACAACTCCCCTACTATTGTGTGGCTAAATAATGTGTGTGTGTTACCTGAAGCTTTGAAAGGGGATTAGAGTGGAGACAGTGATAATCCCTTTGTCCCTGACTTGTCATTACTGTCTCTTCAGCAGCACAGCTTGTGTGTCAGCTTCCGCTGGTGCGCACACTCTCACACACACACACACACGCGCAAAGCCCACAAACACACACATTTGCACACACACCTGCTCACCCACAAAGGTGTTTTTGACAGTTTCTTTGTTTAATGGAAAACACCTTTTATCTTGCGCTACCTGAGGCATCGCCCATCCTCCCTCTATTCCTTAAATGCTTTCATCTGCTCGCTCTGTCTTTCCTGCAGCCGGTTACTCTGTGTTCTCATTGTCATCGCTTTCTATTGCGGCGAATCCGGAAAAACCCAATGAATGCACAGCACTACTGGGAAAAACCACACAAAGTTAAAAACAAGATGACACGTGGTATTTTGTCAGGTGTCTTAACTGTAAAAAGCACAATAAAAACGCGTGAGAAGTGGAAAGAACTGGTCACAGGAGTGCTGTGACAGACTTCCATGTCTTTTTTGTGTCTGTGTGTTAAATGTCATTTCTTATGTCTCATCAGGAGGAGCAAGTACAGTAAAGCAAAGCAGGACTCAGAGGAGGAGAAACATCTCAACCCAGGTACTACACGAACACACTGTACTGTAAAAACAGACAGAGACAAAATGCTGTTTTTTTCCTTCTCTTTTTTTCAATCCACCTGCACACATCTTATACACATACTGCCAAAGACATTTACATAACATATGCAGCAGTTATACAACTCAAATCTCTCACCCTCCTCTGCATCCCGCCTCTCCTCCATGGCAGGAGTTAAAATCTACGTGGACCCGTTCACCTACGAAGACCCCGATCAGGCCATCCATGAGTTTGCCAAGGAGATTGATGTTAGCAGTATTCACATTGAGAGGGTTATTGGCATGGGTAAGTATGGCATCAGTGCTTGCTTGCTTGCGCATGCACACACACACAAACCCACACACACATGCTTACTTGGGGGGCTGACACTGCCGTTTGCTCTGTGCGTGTAGGAGAGTTTGGGGAGGTGTGCAGTGGTCGGCTGCGTGTGCATGGAAAGAGGGAGATCTACGTAGCCATCAAGAGTCTGAAGGCAGGATACTCTGACAAACAGAGGAGGGACTTCCTGTCTGAGGCGTCCATCATGGGACAGTTTGACCACCCAAACATCATCAGGCTGGAGGGTGTTGTGACAAGATGTGAGTTGTTGACAGAATCAGCAAACTCTTAGGAGTAGTAGTATTTAGGTTCTGTGCGTGTTGTAATTCAGCCTAATATTAACTAACTAATTAACTAACTCTTTACCTGTTTAGGTAAGCCATTAATGATCATCACAGAATACATGGAAAATGGATCCCTGGATGCTTTTCTTCGGGTACATGCATTTTATTACGTTGTCTTATTTTGACTCTGAAAAAAAGTCCAGCCTTTAGCAGTATTTTTCCAGTTTACTGAAAATGTACCAAATCACAGATCAGTGCTGACTGTCCAGCTAGTTGCAGAGGTTTATGTTAACCTCCTCTCTTGTCTCTACATTTCAATGTTTCAGAAACATGACGGCCAGTTCACAGTGATCCAGCTGGTTGGCATGCTGCGTGGCATCGCCTCAGGTATGAAGTACCTGTCAGACATGAGCTACGTTCACAGAGACCTGGCAGCTCGAAACATCCTGGTCAACAGCAACCTGGTGTGTAAGGTGTCTGACTTTGGCCTGAGTCGAGTTCTGGAGGACGACCCAGAGGCTGCCTACACTACAAGGGTAAGACACATGCAAAAATAATATATATACACACAAACTGGATGTGAACTTATACATACCATCTGCTGTTTGTTATTCTCTTGATTCCACATTTATTATTGTTCATCACTTAAACATTTACAGCTTGTTTATTTATATGCACTTGTTTCTGTTAAAAGATGCCTTTGAATTTATCTATCTATTTTCTCGATTCAGATAAATGAATCAATGGGGAAATCAACTGAGCCAAAAATCAACAAATGAAACAAACTAATTCCAATTTTTTACTAAACCAAAATGACTTTTACTGCTGTTTTTAGGAGGCCACTGGGACTTATCTTTCACCTGGAGGCAAGATCCCCATCAGATGGACCGCTCCGGAGGCCATATCCTACAGGAAGTTCACCACGGCCAGCGATGTTTGGAGTTACGGTATCGTCATGTGGGAGGTGGTTTCATACGGAGAGAGACCCTACTGGGACATGAACAACCAGGACGTGAGTAATACTTTTATTGTCTGAACTATGAGTTGCCTCAAAGACAAAAGAGTGAGCTCATTTATGAAAGCTTTTGTAAATTTTAAGGTAAATGTGAAATCAAAATACTGGGTCACCTCCACTGTTAATGTATAATGAATTCAGAGAATGACTGATTTAGATCAAGCATATGGATTACTCTTGCACTTACTAGCAGCACAAGTAGCAACCCAACTTCATAGTCTGATGTAGACAAACTTTACGACTTAACCATATTGTTTTAAACAGTTATTTAGACTTCACCCAAAATGTTCTTTAAGATTTCCCATTGCTTTGTAAAACTATGTACACAAGTATATAAGGTACGGTAGATCTAATGAATGTTTATGGTCTGAGTAATAACTCAAAGATTCACTTTCATATTCATTTCCAAATAAGAGGTTAATATAATACGCTCAACGTGGGCTTTTGCTTAAAAGCTGTCTGTGTTATTACTCATGTGGTCGCCCCCGTGCACTCTGTTGTGAAACTATGTCTATCAGATGTTAGCTATGAAGTTGATGAGTAAAATGTTAACTGAAAAGGAAGATGGCCAAAAATATGAACTCTCAAGTTTCTTGTCAAGTTTTTAAATTTTAAATAACCGTTCGTAACACAGTCTCTGAACACAGTAACAACCATTAACATTATCATCAATTACAGTTTTCTTAAAGATAATTTGTGTGCTGTGAGAAATAATGTTCAAATTAAACTTTTTCTTCCATACAGTCCACCAATTGGACTTAAACTAACATAATTTTGACAGATAAATAAATGAAAAAGGAGCCACTTCTTCAGGATGTTTTAAGAGAAAACTTCTAGAGGAAAATAAATTCCTCTGGGTGACATACTGAATTCTGACTCAGTGTCTTTGACCTTTGCACCATTTAAAATATAGTAAATTAAGCCTTTAAATCACCCAGCAGAAGGCCAAGATTTTGTTCACCAGTCACAGGATGTTTTATTGGAGATAAACATTTAGACTCATAAATTTCATAGAAACGGCTACATAGTGTTCCTCAGGCCAAGCACACACTATATAAATTTAGGGGTGATTTAGTTGTTCTGAACAGTTTTTGTGGTCTGAGACAAAAATCCAGTTTCAGAGCAAATTTGCAATCACTCTTCTATCAAAGCTTGTTAAGTTTGAGTAGGTCAAAGAGCCAGTCTGGCATATGGAAATTTTCAAACATGATTGATTTCATCTGCAGCACAGCTGTAGTCTAAGAAAACTTTCCTGATGAGCCATTCTCTAGATACTTTATCCATCTTATTTGCTTTCTTTTTCTTTCTTGAGGAGCAATTTGTAAATGCTGAGACCTAACTCCGATGTCCATCATGAGTAAGCATCGATAAGTGAATGTAAATAAATGAAGACTAAAAAATAACAGCTAACTAACTTACTTCATGGCAACAATAAACTACCTGTTTAAATCCCCCGAACCATTTAAACTATAGTTCCAAAACTTAGTGCTTATATTATCCTCTAAATAGGAGTAAGACAAAGGGAGAACAGGAGTTACAAAATCCATTGATATGAACCTTTTTTTAATGTTGCAGTATAATATTTTTAAGGCTCAAGAAGCACAGTTGTCTCAGTTGTGTCTGAGCGGGGAGCCTGCAGTGTCAGACTTTGAAAACCCCTGATGAACAGTATTGTCCCACAGTATAATGTACAAAGGAAATAGAGGAGCTGCTCACAGCTGCAAAAAATTAAAATAAATTGCAGATGGCGGTGAGACAGCTCTTCAGAGAGCTTGGAAAACAACCAGATAAGTAATACATTTTCAGCAAAAGGCTTTACATTCTTTTTGTGAAATTTAATGGGCGGTGGTGTTTCAAAGAGGCAGTTTGATTGATGTCTGTTTCATTATTTCCTGTACCAATCCTCGAAGTACAATGATTTATTTTATACTAACTGTAAAAACAGTATACTATGACAATAAGTATACAGTATAGTGTGTGCACTGTATACTCTTAGTGTACAGTGTGGAACTGGAACAAACACTGAGCTGTGCAAACTTCTATTTTTTCTTATTATTGTTTTAGTTCGGCATTCGTGAAAGTCTTATCTTTGTATCTAGCCTGTTGAAAAAATATTAAACCTCCACCTCTGTCCTTCCTTTAGGTGATTAAAGCGATTGAAGAGGGCTACCGTCTGCCTGCTCCCATGGACTGTCCTATGGTGCTGCACCAGTTAATGTTGGATTGCTGGGAGAGAGAGCGAGCAGAGAGACCAACCTTCAGCCAGATACTCAACATGCTGGATAAACTCATCCGTAACCCTGGTACTCTGCGTCGCACAGGAGGGGACAGGTGCATACTATTAATGTAAATACAGGCATAAATGATTATGTAGAAATACATACTGGTACATAAACTTTGATATCCGCATTCATACTGGACTCACACCCACATCTGCATTCTTTCACCCAGATTATTATGCCTACATGCAAAGTGCTTCCATTTCAGTACTTTGCCACCACCAACCTGCTTGCTCTCTCTCTCTCTCTCTCTCTCTGTTTACAGACCCACAGCCACTATGCTAGAGTCGGGGGTGAGTTCAGAGGTGTGTGTGTCAGTCGTACCGGAGGTGTGTGTGCCAGAGTGGTCTGTGTGTGAGTGGCTGCAGTCCATCCGGTTGGAGAGGTACAGAGACACTCTGGCAGCAGCAGGATACACCAGCCTTGACAGCCTCCTCGCTCTCACACACCAGTAAGTGCACATCCGTGTGAAAATGGATTAATATGGCGTTTACTCATCACATTTCTCAGCGCAAAAACTTAAGCTTGCACACACAGAATCACATCTCTGCTTTTACTCAACAGTCATGCTTGAGTCAAAACAAGCAACAGCAATTCTTTCGTATATTACAGTCAGAAGGAGAAAATCTGTCACATGAGAAAAGATATCCTACTTATTCAGTCTTCATAATAACATTAACACCTGCTGTATTTTGTGGTATTGTAGTAGCACAAACATGAAACAGCAAAATGTATTTGCAAACATAAAAGAACAGAGCATAAAACAGCAAAAAACAGGTTTGTATGAAGTATCTCAACAAAGAATGCATGAAAAAGTTTGGAAGAGAACTTTAAATTCAACATACTTTCTCACCTCCACACACCCTGCTAACCGCGGCGTGTGGAGTGAGGAGGTTTTGGGCACTGTTCTGCGATCCAATAAACATACTGACACCTTTACACTTTGTCAAGATGTCAGTAGATCAAATGCATTATATCAAAATAAAGTTTTGATGTACCTTGCCCTATTTAGTGTGTAATGTGAGCAGAAACCTACAGTGAAATACTCCTTTAATTAAATGATAACTCGCGTTTCACCATTTTATTTTCCCTTAAGACCCCAAATCCAACAGTGAATTTATCTAAACTTTAACTAAAATGGTATTGTGTAATGTTTTCTCTGTGTCACACAGCTCTGTTGTCATCCAGAATCATACCAATGCTTGGGTGATATATTTCCCTAATTTAAATGAATGTGGCCTTTGAAATTTGATTTAAAGCCGCTGTAAGTGCATTTTCTTGTCACTGAGCATGCTCAGGGATGTGATTTCTTGTTAACATTGCAATGCTTTGTTGCTTTACTCTTCTGTGTTTGTATTAGTTCTGAATGAAAATGGAGTTGCATGACACAAAGGCACAAACTATATCAGGCTTTGGCTACGCAGACAACTTGATAATATGGTTACAGCTTAATTGGTAGACAGGGCTGGCTCTTAATTGTCAGACTGGTGGTAAAATGGTTGTTCACATGTCCTTGAGCAGATGCTGAAGCCCAAACAGCTTCATGTATGTGTTTGAAGAAAAAGTCCCTTTGGACAAAAGCATCTGCCAATTTTCCTGAAATGGATGATAAAAAAAGAAAAATCCCGCCCGGCCTTATCCTTTGAATACTGCATGGTGTGGTTTTGTGTGTTTTAACGTACATCTTTGTCTCTGCACCCACAGGGAGATGGACAGACTTGGAATAATCACGCCGTCTCACCAGGACATTCTAATTGCTAGTGTGCAGCAAGAAATGTTGTCTCAAATGCAGCACATGCAACACACTATGGTTCCAGTCTGAGCCAAAGAGTGGATACAAACCTGTTTTGAGAAGAATTTCATTTACCTCATCCATGCACTTTAGAGGGCCTTTTCACCAGTGGGAATACAAGGAGTGGAGCAAAGTAAGTGTACGGTGTGAAAAGAGAAAAGAGAGAGAGAGAAAAGCAGCACTTTTGTGAACTTCTATCCCATGGAGTTTTCTAAAAAACCATGATCTGGACGTGGCCACAGATAGCATTAAGCTACTGCGAGCTTAGACTGAAGCCCCATCCTCTTATCCAGTTCTATTTTTCATTCTTTTATTATCTGTTTTGTGAAGGCTGACACATAAGGCTGTGCATAAGCAGAATGGCTTCCAACTTTTTTTTTGCTGCTTTGGGCTTGACTTGAATAAAATGTGTTGCTCATGTGTCTGCGTGTGTGTGTGTGTGTGAGGTGTGTGTGGCGTATGTTGCCTGAATGCACACAACATGGAATCTCCCCTGTCTTTGAATATTCTGAATATGCAAAGTTACCCAAGAGAGAGAGTGAGAGGAGCCGGACAGAATGTATCATTACGAGCTCTTACCTGTGTCATATTGGAAGATCATACTAACAAACTGTATGATTTGCTTGTGTTTTTTAAATGTTTTTATTTTTATTTTTAATTGTATGAATTATTGTTTCTGTTGAATTAGACATTTAGAGTAGAATGTCATCCATCTGTGTCAGTTGTATATGTCTCTTGTTTGATGCTAAGAATTAGCTACATGAAGAATTTTGTTTATTTATGGTCTTTTTTTTATCTAGTTTGTACATTGTAAAATAGAAACACTGAGGAAATATTGTTATGATTGCCATATTGCAATAAATCCCAAAACTTATCCATTTATGTAGGTTTTAATTTTTTTTATAAACAGAACTTTTGAATCAGTTGTAATGTAAACAGTGTCCGATGAAGCCTCGAGCACTTTGTGTTTATCATTTCTGAGTTTGGCAGAAGAAAGTGTCTTCTGTGAAATCTGAGACTCAGAGGTGCCTGTAACAAGGAAAACAACTCCAGAAGAACACCCAGCTGAAATGCTGCTGGTGTAATCACACACAGTGTTTGTGTGTGTGAAAGAGAGGACAGAGACAGAGAGATGAGTAGTAGAGCAAAAACTGAGAGGAGAAAGAGAGCTTGAATTAAAAGGAGGGAAAATTAAGAGTGGGCTGTCACCGTGAGCGTCTGTGTGGCATCATGTTTTTTGTCGGCTAAATTGGGCTGACTTTGCTGTGCAAACTTGTCGAATCAGCAAACATCTGTCTCCCACTACACCACCACACACACACACAAACACACACACACATATATATATATATACATACACACACACACACATACACACACGCACCAGGGAGTTGATTGGAGGAAGTCTTTGAAATATAAAGGAAGAGAGGATATGATCTGGGTTCTAGCAAAAAATGCCCAAGTTTTTCCAGCCTAATGAGAGTTGCCTGCACACACACTCCAAGTTAACGCACACATTGACAAACCCCCTGCCTCACTCCTAATACTTCCAAATCACACACAGCAAACAAAATGCTGATGGTGGTTAATGAGGCAGATGCCTCTGAGTAAAAGACAGAGAGAGGAAGAGAGACAGAGGGAGAGTGTGCTTGCCTCGGGGCAATAAAACAGGCGGCTTCTGTCAAATAATGAGACACTGACAACACATTTAGCAGGTAGCCTCTTGTGATGATGCCTCACACGCTGAGTTCTACTTGAAAAGTGATAGAATGGCATCTGTTCTCGTAGAAAAATAACGGCATGCAAACGGTGGATGAATTCCCTAATGAGCGGCTCAGACCACAGAGCAGCATGACTCTGGATAACAGTGTCGGTCAGTCCACCATTTTAGTTCACACTGAAAGGTCTGAACATCTACTTTATGGAATGACATGACAATTGGTACAGACATTCATGTCCACCTCAGGATGAATTTAATTAACTTTGATGATCCTCTGACCCTCCCCGTGTCTGCGTGGGTTCTCTCCGGGTGCTCCAGCTTCCTCCCACCGTCCAAAGACATGCGGCCTAGGTTGATTGGTGACCCTAAATTGTCCTTAGGTGTGAGTGAGAGTGTGAGTGGTTGCGATGGATTGGTGACCTGTTCAGGGTATACCCCGCCTTTCCTCCGATGTCAGCTGGGATTAGATCCAGCCCCCCGCGAACCCTGTACGCAGGATACGCGGTTGACGATGGATGGATGGATGGATCCTCTGACCTTTCCTCTAGAGCCGTGTCAAAAAGGTCATTTGTCCATTCCTTTGTTTCATGACCAAATACCTGCAAAACTGATTATATTCCCATCTTTGTCAGCTGCTAAACATCATCATATCACAAGTGTAGTTGTTGTAAGTGGTTAGCACACCAACATAAGCATTTAGCACAAAGCACTGCTGTGCCTGAGTACAGCCTCACAGAGCCGCTAGCGTGCTTTAGACTTATGGAAAAATGCACATATATACACACAAATACACATCTGTACCCTGCAGTGGATAGTGTTTAACGGTTGATTAAAGACTTATGATATGGAAAAGCTTTTTTCCATTTGCATTCACTGCTACAGAGCACTGCCGGAAGGCGTCCCACACTGTGATGAAAGGGGTCGATCATAGGGATAGAAAGGATACCGTTTAGGGCTGAATCCACATTGACCGATGGTAGAGTGAGCAGTAGTCATTTTAACCCTAAAAGACACTCTTGTTACATTGAGGAGGGCAGATCAAATTGAATCTTTCTGTCTCTGCATCTCAGTGGGAGGCAATTGTGGGTTTTTGTCCCCAGATTAGGGCGGGTATGGAGCTGGCTAATCCTGCCTTCTCTTCCATGTGGGAGTGGCAGTGGGGTGTCTTTGCTGCGCGGCCAGCCGTAATCTAATGGGTGTGAGATTGGGGATTTATACACGGGCACGCTCACTCGCACACAGCCAGAGACACACAGCACAAAGTCTAGATTTGTTTCAGGATTAAAGGCATCACCTCAATGACTGACATAATGCCACAGGCATTCCCACGGTAACCCAGATGAGGTTATCTGTATGTGTGTAAGTGTGTGTGTGCTTCTAGATGCTGCTGATGAGAAGAGAAAAGAGCACAGGAAAATGAGAAGAGAGATATGCACACATGCACACACACACACACACACACACACACACACACAGTCCCACTAGAGAAGCAGCTGCCCAAGTTGGCAGGCCATGTCCCTCTCATTATGCTGGCCAGTCACTCGTGTCCTGGATCTCTCTCCCCTGCTGCTGCTGCTGGACAGGTACCATCTGACACACATTAGCCTGCTATTAATGACTTCTGCTGCAGCCATTATCACACACTTAGGGAAACATCCCCAGAGTGCCATTTTTGCAGTGACATGCATTATATATCCAAAATCATCCAGTTTTCTTCCAGCGTTCTGCAAGCAAAGCAATGCTTTCTTTGTAAAAACAAGACTTGGTTGCGTTTTGAAAGCTCTTCGGGGGTTGTCCAGGATGTCCGTGAGTTGCTGTCTGAGGTGGCTCTTAAGGAATGTGGGGCGTGGTTAGTGGACCTCCCACATCAGATTCATTGTTTACCCATGATCCCAAAGGAAATACAACTGTGATTAACATTAATCCTACAAGTCTGTGCGCAAACAACACAAATAACGTCTCAGGATCTCTAACATCAACAGCAGGTGTTCCAGACCTTTTCTCTCTTCCTCACATTCTAGTTCAGTATTTGACATTGTGTCTGTCCAGGTTTAGGAGATGAGTGGGTCCACAGAATAACATTGCTTACGATGGTCATGTTACATGGTATTACAGCTTGCCCTTCCTTTCAAATTTTGTTGTGGTCTTAGGCATCAGAAGGACAGAGGGTCAAGCATTTGAAAATTTGGGAGTACACAGGAATCTTTTCTTTTCTGTCATAACCAAAATGAGTCAGAGAGAAACTTGACAATAATAAGGTTGTTGTATTACTTGACAGGTTACTCCAGTTAATGACTCACATGAGAATCTGGTCCTCCTTAGCCGTATAGAAGCCTAATTTAAGAATATGGCCATTCAAATGAGATATTTGCACTAAAAACTTGCCCTTAAGATTTAGGTAAAAAGTAAATGTGTCCTTGAAGACAGTGAATCCCAAACTGCCAATTAATTGCTGAAAAAGTTCTTGCTATGGAGTACAAAGAATATATACAATATAATGAGAACAAAACAATGGCTCTCAGCAGGAATGAAGTGCAAAGGTCAAACAGTCTTCAGGGAGGCTCCTATTACATGTAACTTTTGGCTTTTTCACCCTGCGCTCAGTGGTCAGTTCCAACCAACTGATGACATCATACTTTTTGGAGCCAAGACAAACCACAGTTGTCTAGTATCTGCCTAACCTGCATAGAGAGAGAGAGAGTCTGTAAGCACTGTATGACAGGTGAGGTGGAGACAGAGACACATTTTCTCAATATTTTCTCTGAAATGTGATACATATAGAAGCATAATATTTTGAGAAATGCCATCTATTAATACCAGATTTTAAAGAACTTGAAGATAACAATAAATTAAGACTAATCCTAGGAGAAGGACATACGGCAAACCTTGCTGCCAAGTATGTGTCCCTGTGTCACAACCCGAGGGACAGCACTGTTGCACTTAAGGTTCACTGCACGGCAGGTTGAGTCTTGTTCACACGAGCCTCAAACTAACTAACATTGAATTAGACAGAGGCATAGATGAGCGAGAGCAGACATAAATATGTACCAACAAGAGGGAACTCCAAAGCTTCAATAATATAAGTTTAGATCAGGTGGATGAGGGACAGATTCTTAGATCCTGTATAAGCAGAGCAGAGGGGAAACGGGTCAGAGAACATTACTGACTCAGAGACAGTGTACTACACAGGCAGAAATACCAGCACTGGTGTTTGGACTGCAACTCAAATTCATTCTCACTGTGTCTGCATGTGCTTCTGCTTGTCAAATGCATTCATCCATGTCATCCAATTTCAGTGTTTAGGCGAACCACCACAGCTCTGCGAGCCTCCAGGTTTGATAAACCTCTACAAAAGCACCATGCTGCATTTATATTCCATATAGCCATAAAGAACGTCCAGTTAATGAAAGCCCCACGAGCGAGAGAGACCGATTGAAAAGAGATGTTGTAAGGGAAAAAGACGGCAGCAATCCAGCAGGGTAAAGTTTTGCCCTTCACCAGCCCTCCATCCCTCTATCCCTCCACCTCATTAAGGATGGATAGATGATCAATAGGAGAGAAGCAGTAGAAGGGGATTAGGATTAGAAATCGATGGCTTTGTTTTCTTCAGCCTGCCAGAGATAAACACTGCCTTAAGACACTGACAACGCAACACAGAGACTTTCATGGCTTTTCATCTGTGTGAGAGGGCACCACATTCCCTCTGTGTGGACAGACGGACATCTGTTTGCAGCTTCTCACGCTGAGTTGAAAAGAAACACTTCATCCCTCCACGAGATGGGGAAATGGGGGGTGGGCTCTAATCCAACTCAGTAGCAATCTTCTACAGTGAAGCGCAATAAAGTCTCTGTTGATATTTTATAGACTTTATGTTTTCTACACTGCAACGCCATGATGCTTGAAGAACACACGTGTGGGAGACGCAGTTTATGTATCACACTGTTTCAAGACTTTCTGAGAGTATCTGGAGATTACACATGAGGAGGTAGAATCATAATATGTTCGCTGCTAAGAGAAGTGATGCTCCTAAAAACCTGAGTGGCTTGTAAGGAGTGAGGCAAGGCATTGTGGGTAGGTGAGGCTTCACCTCCCACACGGAGATTCAAAACATACCCCCTGCTTTGATCTCTATCTGCCCTCTCTCTCTCTCCTCTTCCCTCTGTCGTCTTTTCACGTGCGCTCACACACACGCACACACACACTGCACACCCGTCCTGTTTGTTGTGGCTTTCGCCCCTCTTTCCTTTGAAACAACAAAGGCATTTGTTTATGTTTCCTGCAGATGAAAGTGCAGCTTTGCGACGACCCATTTCACCCCAAGTACAGATGCCGCAGCTCCATAATGTTTCTTTAAGTTCATGAAATCTTTTTTTAAATGAAAACTTTGGAACTCTGTCTTTATGGTCATTTGTATTTACTGCTTCCTTATTTTATGTTTTGTGTTTATGTATGTCTTTTTGTGTGCTTTTATATGGTAATGATGATGATACTGTTCTTATTCAAAGTCACAGGTGTCTGATGCCTTTCCCAGCATGCACTTGGCAGAAAGCAGGAGGAGGAGCAGGAGTAGTCTGACATGAAAAAGACATTCATATCTATTATACTTTTCAAGCCATCTGACATGCATGAGATCGGTCTGCAGCAGTAAACCAGAGCAGCCGCAAGTGGACACTGGGAGAACATTCAAACTCATACCCGGAAAGGACCATGCAGGTGTGGTGCCACCATGACACCCTGATTTCCCATCAGCACTTAATGAATAAGGATGATGATGTTTCATATTTCATAAACCAGCCATGTGTAAGTCCATATATGCTTTTGGTTTAAAAAAAAAAGACATAACAATTTCCTGAAACAACTGGGCACTGGCATTTTAGCAAATCTTACTCCAACGGGAGTTGATAGTGCATTTGTTAGGGACTATTTTCAGCTGCAGATTAATACACATTTGGTTCTTTAGTGCAGTGGTTCTCAAACTGTGGGGCAGAAATACCTGGAGGGGGCGTAGAGTAACAACGCCCCCTAGGGGGAGCGTGGATGACCAGGGAAAAATATGGAGTGGGAATAAGTTGAAGAGAGAGTTTGAGTGAGGCTATTGTGTTGACCTGAATCATTTCATTTATATAAATCAAATTCAACTGGGGTAGTTTTTTATTTGTTGCTCCCCCAATATTGTTATTGGTTGATATAGATTAAATCCGTTTACGTGTAGTGGTACTTTTTTTGGCGTCTGATCGGGGACATGACTGAAAAAGTTTGTGAACCGCCTTTTTTTGTAGTGAACTCCAAACAATGTCCATGTTCCTGGTAGGAACACGTCAACGGGTACAGTGTGGCTCCCTTTTTGAATTTGATTAATTAATTAATTTTTGGATAACAATGGAGGTCTCTGGCACAGAGGAATACGCAAATGTAAATCAAGCTGTGGGATTTGTTGACGATAAGAAAAACTTTATAATGTCATTAGCCATATCCTTCCTAGCCAGTTCTTTACTTCAGTCAATCAGTCGCACCGCAGGACTGATAAAGGAATAACCTGGCTGATTCTACTTTACTGTACAAATCTTCCTACTTCCTTTATCTGTGTGTGAGTGTATGTGTGGGTTTATATAGAGAGCATATTACTGCAGAGAGCCAGCTGAGATCCCTATGGGCTGTTTTAGTTGAAGCCATATTGATCCTTGTCTGTTTCATTCCAGAGTTTTTTTTAACAGCAAAGTCTGTGCAGATAAATAAAATGTCTGCTAAAGCAATTAAGATTTCATATCATTATTTGTGAGGTAAAATGTGTGATGTGTGGGGAGATGTCTTTGTGCAATTTAATTTCACAGTGCAATTTTCGAGTAGCCCAAAACACAGTTGGGATTTCACTCAATAACTATTCTTACTAAGACGTGGTGCCATCTAGTGGGCTAATAATGCAAATAACATTTTACAACTAAAATAATATTCTTGTTAGCTGGTTTGTGAATCTGGTTATTTTAGAAAATTATATTAAAAATCCACCAAAATATATTTTTTTACACAATATAATCTTTATTTTCTTTTACTCAGTGATAAGCTACAGACACTGATTCCTACAAACAGGCAGGTTAGCTTCAGCTGATTCAAATAATACAGTAATCTGTTATAGCAGTGCTTATCGACACAGTCAGGAAGTCTCATAATGGTCAATCATATTGCAACAAGCATCACCACGTATGGAGGAAGGAAGGTGGCAACAGCAGATTTATTTTCTGACTAAACTGTTCAGAAAATAGATTTCAGTTCAGCTCAGTTTGTTTAATTTGGTCATTTATGGTTAGTCCAGTTTCTTTAAAGACTGGGGGTCACTTTTCTCACACAGCCAACATGCTTATAGCTGGTTCAGACGTTCATGGCTTATAACAATAAACAGAAGTTACACCTTTTGACAAATAGGCAGAACAGAAGAGTCTCACAACTACATTTCTCCCAATCACACATCAATCTGCATGCAAACACATGCACACACTGAGACATGAGGGCGAGTACAGACTTACATGCATGTGCTTTACACACACGGTTTATCTACAATTTACAAAAGATCATTAGATTTTTTTTTCCTTTTGTTTTGTCTTGATGTGTTGGATTTGGTATTTACTCACACAATAAAATGTTCTGTATATTTATATTTTATATATATATTTTTTTAACGATTAGGCCTACATGTGACCGAAATATCAAAAACTGTTATGAAAATGAGTTTGTCAATAAGGCATTTTGAACACAACCATTCATTGTCAGATCAACGTTTCTAAAGTGGACCACACCACTGTTAAAACTGAACACTGTGCATACTCAGCACAAAAAAAAATATTGAACTGTGTGTTTATGTGAGTGTTTTGAAACTTTGCAACTGATGACACATAAGAACAAAATATATGATTTCAAATGACCTCAGCCACATGTACATTGATAAAGTGCTAAAAATAAAATCATATACAGCTTTAACATTCTCCTAGTGAAAAATAAATGCATAAACTCTCTCTGAAGTAGTTATGCATTAGTCAAACAGAGAAATCAATAACATGTATGCCCATATTGCATAGCCAGAGCTGACACAGTGCTGCGTGACTCGTGAACACTAAAAAACTAAAAACAGCAGGCAGCAGGACTGCTATACCTGACTTAACAGCCACCAAAATCATTCACAGTGCCACTCAGCTGATTGTACCATATGATTTAAGTTCATTTCTCTGCTTGATGACAGTCAGATTGTTCAGGAATTGATGCTTCTTCATTTTCGTTGCATAATATTTTGATAGTTGTATATCTGTATGTTCATTTAAATGTATGTGAGTATATGCATGGTTGTGCTGTTGTATACTTGAATGCTTCTATGAGTTCATTCCAATAGTTTCTGCTGGCGAAGCAAGCTTTCACATGCAGCTTGGGCAAGCAGTGTCCTGGTGGCTGTTTTATCAAAACCTCACAGCTTCTGTATTTGGCCTCTGGCTCCACCCATCTGTTACTGAAAGAGCAGAGAGACAGACAAAGTAGGAAAACCGCAAACAAAACTGTTTATTCAGTCATCTCTGGTTTGTGAAGTACTGATGAATAATGAATGAACTGTACACTTACTGTCTCACTCTCCCCATCTGAGCCCCTTCTGGATTCTGAGCCGTAGTGCAGAGGAGAGTACACCCAGCCCCGATCCTCCTGAGTCTGCTGTTATCGAACACAGCCAGCAGACGGCAGCAACAGGAGAAAGGAGACAAGAGAAGAAAGATGAGAGAGGAGCTGCAGAAAGATACATTTATTAAGACATTCCTCAGAACACTGAATAGTTTAAAGCTGCCCGGTACAATTTTGCATGTTGGGAGCTCCAAACTGCTTTCAGATGAAATTTTCAACTGCTCAGTGTGCTCACGGCCAAATCCTGGCTTGGGTTGGTGTAATTTCACCTGAAATCATATTTTCTCAATCAACACCTTATTATGACAGATCCTCAATAAACACACAATTTCACAGATTTCTGTATTGATATTTTTGTTCTGCCTTTTTTCAGTATTTTGAGGTGGGCAGGACTAAATTGGACATAGGCGATCTCACATTCTTCTGTGCACTAATTAGAGTTTAAAAGCATTTCAATCAAAATCTGTTGACTGCCGTGGGGTTGTTTGCTTATGTTGCCAGCACTGTCAATCCCATCTGATTGAACCATGTCCGCACATGTCCGATGAAGCAGATTAGTTGAGTTTCTGACTGTGAAACTCTTAATAAATAATTAACTTTAACATCATTGTTGCTTATTTAGTCATAGATATCTAAGGTTATAGAAAGAAAATTTATATTTGAAATCCAATCAACTTTTCAGAGGCTTTAAGATGTTCTAGATGCAGCTTTAATAAACAGGTGATTTCCAATGTCAGAAAGAGAAATTTCATTCTAGCCAATTGCTGACAACACTACTCAGCTTGTCAGCTCCTCTGTCTGAGTGCGACACGGCAGACGCTTAAGCTTGATCTATAAAAGTGCAATACAAGCTACAGTTAACTAACTGCAGGTTCAAGAGGCTTAAACATTTAAATTACCATTTCCTGGTAACATGTTACATGAAGATGCATGCTCCATTTAAATGCACATGACGGCCCTTCAGAAACTGCAGTTATTATAATGCAAAGGTGTTGGTTTTTTTGCAGACGTTAACGCTAAATAAGTCATGTGAAATGCACTGTAGCTTTATTTTAAGTACTTCTGAGGATCCATAAGCAGCTGTGCTTGTGAAAGTCCCAATGGAACAGTTAGCAGCAATGCGTGGGAACACCTCTTAACATTACAAATTACTCTAACTACTTACTTACATTGTAACTTGAGCTAGAGTTTAGCTTACGGCGGCCAAGAACCGGAGAGTACACCCAATATCTGCCATCTGCATACTGATGGATGGACACACACACGCAGATCAACACACAAATGCATGTAATGTGCACACAGGAAAATAAAGTGAATTGAATTAATTATTATGCAACAGAGGACAAAATGAAGTTATAATAAATGAGAGAACGGAAAGAAAGTGGAAAATGGAGAAAGAATGCTATAACAAAAGATTCACACAATGAAAGAGAATTATGGAGAGCTGTGCATGATCTTGACAGCGCACATGACTGTAGATTGACAAATATAACTACATCATGCTGTGCAGGAGAGACAACCCCAGTGTTGCTGATGCATTCAAAAGCATGAACTATGACTGGTGGCAGCCTCGTGCTTTGGAAAAAAGCATTTTGGACAGAGAGAGCAACCCCATAGTACGTGCAACACACACACGCCCTCCCCCCCTCACCATCATAACTCTACCACGCTGTCCTGACTGGGCCACTGCAAGAGACCCAGTAAATCAAAGAAAAACAGAAGAAGAAAAATGCTCTTTACTCTCTGGGAAAGGGCTGACAACAAAACAAAAATAAAGAGAACTTCCTTCAGGGTTTGAACTGATGCATTAGATCCTTAGTTGAAACGGTTAATAATCATAATTGGGACTTACAAAGTAGATGTCAGACACTGGCACCTCCCCTTCCAATGAGTTGTGGCTGCTGGACACAGAAAGCTGATTGCACGATGTACGTGGCTGAGGCACCTGGGGGCTTGGAGGGTGGGAGGAGGGAGGGGTCGAGGGCAGACGGTGAGAGGAGCTCTCTGTGGAGGAGTGAGGAGATGCAGGGCAGATGGGAGTGAAAGCAGAGACAGGAGAGAGGGCGGAGGTGTTTGGAGCTGAAGTGAGAAGTGTGGGTTGCGCGGCTGAACGAGAGGCCGGAGAAGAAAGAGTGGAAGACTGAGCAGCTGCGGGAGAGGTGAGCGGTTTCGTGGACGGACGGATGGACGAAGCAAGTGTGGAGGACGAGTGGCCCGCTGATTGTGCAGCGGAGGAGGAAGACACAAAAGACGGAGGAAGAGTGGAGGAGGAATATGCAGAGGATGGACTAACAGAGAGAGGGGTGGATGAAGCGATGACACGGGGCTGGTGATCAGGAGACAGATGGCTGGGGAAGGTCATTTCTGTCAACTCTGTGAGCTCCGTGCTCTTTGGGATTTTACTGTATGAAGCAAGACAAAGAACACTGTTAAACACTGTTGCACAGGCAGTTATGGACATTATCATACTTCACTATTGCTGTATGTTTATGTACCTGAGCTCCACCTCCACTGTTATGGTGTCCTGCTTTTCCCCATGAACCTCAACTTTCTGTAACCTGAAAATACATGGGACGATACATGTGTGATATCAGTAGGGAAGTACAGCGCACACAATTCATTCTTTTGGCAGAATACTGTCATTATAGATACATTCAAGCAATTATTCTTACCTGGCCAAACTTGGGGAATGCATTTGTCTCCTGTAGCGTGGGTGCTCTGGTGTATCGAAGGGAGTGGTGGGTAAGGAGTTGTTAGAGGACAGCGTGGTAGCGATAGAAGCTGTGGTAGCATCTTCAAAGGAAGGGGGGGTGCAGGGTGGCTCTCTCCCTAATACGTATAAGTAACCAAGAATATAATATAATATAAAAAAAGAGATCACAAAATGTATGCAAGAGATGACAATGCACTACTAAAACAATAAGAAGAATTTCATTGTTTCACCTAGAGCAGGCATAACCAAAGTGTGTTTGTGAGTCCTTCAAACCTTTCATTCAGGCAAACTGACATTTAATTGTACAACACTGTACCTCAGCCAGTTAGACGAGTACTGCACTCAAAGCTGTACATGCGATCAGGACTTTCACATTCAGTTGTTTGACATTTACAAGGTTTGTATTGCTTCTTCATACGTTCACATTCTCTTCATTTCTTACCCCATTTATGAGTGTTGGGGTGGACAGTAAATAAAACACTATGCTTTCCTAAAGTATTTATCTATGAATATCTAGTCTTGATTTGTTAAAGTTTCTGCTGGTATTGCTACTACTCTGCTGCAGAGCTTCTATTCTCAAGAATAGAAGTGCTCAATTCATTTCATTTAAAGAGAAAATGGAGCTCTCGGCTGCAGACATTTAAAGCTAATTCATTAACACTAAAGGCTACTGTCACATGGTCACGCAATCCTATTAGGTGTGTGGTATTAAGCATCCCATTTTCACTTCATTTCACCTTTAATGAACTCTATGTGCACACATCATGACTGTATATCAATGTGGACTAATAGAGATAAACTACCATTGTCCTCCAGCATGGGGAAGCTGGGAGCTCCTTGTAGGTTCTCCAAGTTGTCCTGGTTTTCCTGCTTGTCTTCAGTCAGTGAGGGACGCTGCCCAGCTGAACCTGTTCCAGCACTGGACTTGGACATGGAAAGAGCCCCTCGTCCTCTCTTAGATGGAGACGATCGCAGTGCTGTGAAAGCACAGCATAGTTTATTTACTCCAAAAAGAAAAAAGTAGGAAAACAAAAGAATTCCTTATTGTTGCCATCAAATATAACACACTATGGGAGTATATGGCTCATGCACAGTTGTAAACTCACAGCAGCTCTTCCTGAAGACAATGGTGCTACAGAATTTGTAGAATCTCTCAGCATAGAAACCAGGTCTGTGAACTGACACTGTGTCCTGTGGAGGGGCGGAGGTAGCAATGAAAAAAAGAGACAAGGCAATGTGAGCGATGTTGCACTTTTCATACACAATCAAGGTGCTAAATACATAAAAGACAGACATAGCAAAAAAATAAAGGCAAAAAATGTTATATGGTTTATGTTTTGCTTGGATACAGATTGTTACATAACTGTTCTGTGAAAGCTACTCACCCCGTCATGGATGAGAGACTTCCAAGAGTGCTCAAGTTTCTTGATCATTCTGTCAGACAAGACGATTAAATTATTTAGTTAAACTCATTCATTGACTTACTGTGGTTACCTGGCAACTCAGGCCTAAATAGGTGGCTACAGTCCCACATGCAATGCTGATGTGCATTTTAAGATCTGGATTTTATGCTAGGCACCACACACATTTCTTATGTCCACGCTTGTCCTGACAACGTTTGTTATGAGCATCCTCCATTTGTATTTATGTAAAAACAGTGTGAGATGTCTGGAATTGCTTTTTCCTCGTGATCACCATCTTTTAATATTGCTTGCAGACACATAATGCCTGGATTACTGTAAGCCTAAACCTAATCATTTCCTGACTTTAAAACCCAAGGAGTCCAGTGAAAGACCTTACGCAGTACCTCAGACTGAGAAGGCAGTAGAGGTTTAAGGTAATATATAGAGCACCAATATGTCATCATTATTAAATTAACTTTGACACTTTGGATGTATTACCATGAAAACTGGCAGACAATCAGAGAAACACTAGTGGTTTGTTTGTCTTTTTAAATTAAAACCATATTTCCCATAAATCCTCATAAATCCAGAAGCTTAGTGTTGTAAGGAGGATTTTGGAGAATATAAAAACATAAAACATTGGAAGCATGACATCTGACATTGTGAGACACTCTGAAAGCTCTGTTTATGCTGGAAGAACAGGAAGAAAATCTGGCCTAGGTAGTCGTAGTTCAAAAATGTAATGTTGAGGCAGAACAAACTGATTGCAGTGGGTATTGCTGATTTGTGAATGTTACACAAATATAATTTCATGTATTCATTTCCTGATATTAAATGGCAGCTTTAACTTGCCTACCTGTAGGACTGCAGGATATCAATAATTCCAATGAACAGCAGGAGGCGCTCTCCTTTAGCACCCACAGCTGGAATACCACCCATACTACAGACAGATAGGAGAACATTACCATCATTTGTAAATTTAATGTGATGATTAGGGCATAGAGTTTAAAATAGTGACTTACGTGTCATCATGGTCCAGCGTGTCCCTACATGTGGAGCCTCCCTGTATAGACTCCATGGCAGTTGAATACAAGGCTCTCTGAGCTGCACGCTTCTTTTCATCCCCGCCTCCTGCAGGCGAGCCCTGGGACTGGCGGTCCCGCTCCGCTTGGGTCTTGTTGTGCACCCCCAGCAGCAAACTGTAGTCCATAATCTTAAAACTTTCCAGAACCTGACATGAAATACATGATATTTCAAAAAATTTTCCAAGCTGAGAAAATCACAACATTTTGTAACACGTGCATAAAAAACACACAAGCCACTTTGAAGCCTCTTTCTCTCCCTTCTCTTCCTCTATTCTTTCTCCAATTCATCTGCTCTTAATTTACAGTATGAGTCTGAGCAAATAATTTATGTGGTTGGCTGTGCTGACTTTGTTGACATAAAATGAAATGCACAGTGTTAATCTACTTTTACAAAAAATGTGTTCCATCCATCTCCTGCCTTCTCTCTTTCTCACCAGGCAGTCTCTCTGCAGAGTTTTGACCAGAGCGCTGTATGTGTCCTGGTCCAGAGTGAGGCCGTCAGGAACGTCATTCAAAAAGTCCAGGTCTTTAAAAGTGGGTTTTGACTTCTCTCTTTCTTTCTTGGATGCTCGCCTCTTGTATGTGGAGCCCTTCAGATCAAACTTGAGGTGCATGCGTACAGAGCGTGGTAAAATGTTGTTCATCACAACAACTCGGATGTTCTTGCCCCCACACTGCACGCAGTAAAGGCCAAAAAACTTTGGCAGCAAAGTCCGGGGGTTCTGGTTCAAGTTCTGGAGAGGGGGTTCACGCAGCAGACACAAAGAAAGAGACAGGAAGGATTAAAGAAATATGCTACATTATTTGGTAATAAGGCATGTAGTCTATGTGTTTCAGCCCCATTACCATGCACCTGCCAGAAAGCGTGACCCATCCACAGGCCTCAGCCCATTCTTGTGTGTCTCTACTGTGTGCATGATTAACCTGTTAAGGAGTACTTAGGCCAGGTCTCGGTTAGCTACAACCTCTCTGCTAATATCTATTACAAAGCTACCTGCTTGCGTCACTGCTGACAGGGGCCAACACCAGGGGGTAAGGTAAAGAGGATAAAGAAGACTAGAAGTTTCAGCTGCTGCATTGCTCTTAAGCATGTACTCATGTACACAAACATCCCATGCCTACACACCCAAATCTCTGAATAGACACACTATTACGTTGATTTATTGGGCTGAAAGGTAATTTAGTAGAAAAATATTTGCTGTACCTGCAGATCTTTCTGCTATTTGAATTGGTCAAACTAAATATTAGCATACAGGTTTCAGTATGTTTCATATTAAGCAAAGACATTTGTCTATACTGCATAATGAATTGTACACACTAATATTATAATAACATATATATTGAAAATGTAGTATGCACTAACAATTTGGACTAACAATTGAATTGAGGGTCTCGGTTTGACTTACCATATAATATCCAGGAAGGAGTTTCTGTAGAAACTCTGCCTCTTTATGCATAACAGTTTTGATGATGAACTCGTCATCGCGGGTTACGTAGAATATGGAGCCACTAGCTCCTGGATTTGTCAACTCAATCAGTGGCTCATTACATAGAGAATACTAGACAGAGCAGAGGCACAGAAGAACAAAGATAAGATTAAACACAATCCCCACAATGACCCACAATCTCTAAAGAGTGTTTTAACATGCAGCAGCCATAAAGGTTTTACTTTATTATTAAGCTTACTTGTCTGTCCTGTCTTTAAATGTCTTTTTATGTGAGAGGCTTTTTCACCTGAGTTTGTACTTTCATCCTAAATTTAACATCTCATGGGTACTGCAGGGCTGCATAGCACCATTACTGTTGGATCCAATCGAGCTTTCAAAGCTTTGTTGACACACTTGACTTTTGAAGTGCAAGTGTGTATACACTACTGTGTGCAAAAAGGCGTTCTGGGTGTGGATGTGAAGAATCATATATAGAGGAGTTTAAATTGTATATTATGACATTTTAATAAACTTGTCTATGTTTTACATTGATTGCTGTAAAGCACTTTGTTATCTGTATTGAAAAGTGCTATACAAATAAAGCTATTATTATTATAATTTTTTGCACCTTAATGTAGAGGCAGTAACTACAGTGAAGTGACTAACTCAACAGTGGAAATATTTCTTTCACCCACTTCTGTGCACTAGCAGGAATTATGTTGAACTGAGGTGAATCAACATAAACACTCCAATAGCAAAAGTGGGCTTAAATGTACCCTGAATATCTTGGTGTAAAGCCATTGAGACTTTTTAAATGACAAAATCAGATGTAATGAAGTTGGTTAAAAACTAAGGACTTAAGTAGAAAAGTAAGAAAAACTGCCCATTGCTTGAGGTCAATTTGTCTAACAAAGTAATTAAATTTACCAGTAAGTCAGCACAATGCAATTATACTGGTAGTCCTCCACCCCCTCCACCAACACAAACAAATGCAGACGCAAACACAAACTACTCTCTCTGACTGTCTGCTGCCACTACTTGGAGTTTAAAAAAGAAAGCTTTAGCCTGCTAATCTCCCTCTGGCACAGGTTGAATATGAGCTTAAACACGCAGCTGAGAACGCTATGTCACCATGTGTGTGTGTTTGCAGCCTCACATGCAAAATATGTGCGGGCATGTGCAACTTTTTTTGTGTGTGTTCGCGTGTGCACAGTTCTACTTTTTGATTTGTGAGGGTGTTTAACGTTCATCCTCAGAGCAGTAGATGTTTGATGAAGCCAGGGGAATGTTTTCTTTGATAATCAATTGAATGCTTTCGGGGGGGAACTTCACACAAATCTATATTTAGTTTATGTTATCTCATATCACACAGTGTGAACTATTACAATGCTATCAAATATAAAAAAAACATAATTCATTTGCATATGAATTGTAAAATCTTTTTGTGGTCTTAGACAAGGCGACTGTAATAGAAATTACTGTTGCTGGAAAAAAAAACTGCCTCAGTATCGCTCTAGTACAACTATTATAATTAATATTATGAATTTGCAGGTGTTGACCAGTTCAGTAAAAAACAACAAAACAATATGGTGCTAACAGTTAGCTAACCATAAGGTGCAAGTTATTATGCGTGATTTGTACATGTTCGCTTCACAACTGATGCTGTATGTCACAGAATACATTTCACTTTCTCAGCACTTTATAAGACATTTAAATACTCTCAATGCATCACCGGTCATTCAAGAAAATAAATATCTCACCAGGTAGTCATCTGGTCGGATCCCAAATAGCTCTCGGAAGTAGCGGAAGGCCACAGGGGCGTAGGTTTTAAACCTAAAGTCTGGGAAGTGGTGTGCCGGAGTGAGGTTACTGCCTTCACTGTATCGAGCAAGATGGGGAAGAATAAAACAAGATAAAAGATCGTATTCGCTTCTTGCCACCCACACATGCACATAAGCACACATGCACTCATACAAACACACCTGGGAAAGAAGATGCTTTCCACCACATAGAAGTCCTGCATCAGCACATCTCTCTCAGGCTTGGAGCTGAGGTTGCCAACAGTATATCCAATACCCAGCTGGATGGCCCCTTGCAAGGCAGAGGAGGTGGTCTGGAGGCGAAGAACAGAGAAAAGAACACCAGAGTAAGGTGTGGGTGGACCGTAGTTGGTGAAATCATGACGCAAAGCAAAGCTTCAAACAGTATTTAAGACATAGGGCAAAGTCTACCTTCTTGTATGTCGTCTCTCCAGAGGCATCTACTCTCCTGTGGCCAATCTTTTTCTCATGGGCTTGGCCAACTCCAAATGGGGACGGCATCTGTCACAAGGAAAGGAAAGGGATATACAAATGTATATGTGATTTATGTACTCCAAATACTGTATATATAGACCCTTCAGAGGTCATATGGAATTGAACCATGCAGCAAACCAATGCAGATGAAAGATGTGAAAGAGAAGACGAAAGCAACAGAGACAGGTGACACAGACGGATGTATAATGTGAAGGAGCCTCTCACCTCTGTTATCTGAGCCTTCTTGGCTGAATCTGTGGACAAAGACAGAGAGAGAAGGTGCATGAGAAAAGGGTTGAGAGGTGTCCGCATCGGTACATTATTTAGCAAGGAATGCCAACCAACACATTTAGCCAAGTTAGCCCATCTGAGACCTCGAGCATCAAGACAAACATAGAAGCTGTAGATTAATTCCCTGTGATTTTCAAGTATAACGTGCACAAATATAATACCTGATCTATATTGGAAATTTTAACATATACAATCCTGAGACTGACAACCGGGAAATAACCTCATCTGCTGAGCAAGGTTGTGTGAAAGGATCGAAAGGACAGCTACTAATGAACCTTGTGGTGAGATTATTTTAAACTAATTTGGCAACTGTCATACTAATTTAAATTTGATGTTCCAAATAAATTGTTGGTTAACTCACCAGCAGAGGTTACCAATTGTTTGATAATCCAGAAAGACAAAAGACATGCAGCAAAATTCCTGGCTAAACCAAAACAGACCACTGCAGAGTGCAGTCAGTGTTTTCTATTCCCGGATCAGTGAGATTTGTACCGAGAACGTAAAAACTCTATTGGATTGACTTCCAACCCTAATCTGAGTGCTGCCATTGGCTAAGGTTCTCAGATCACATTGCCAGCCAATCACACATGAGGCTTAGGTTTCATCTTTCCCACTGATGTGAAGGCCGCAACTGGACTGTGTCTTTATGTTTCTGTGTATAAACAAGGGAGAGAGTGCTGGAATGAAAGAAGTAAATGGGAAATGAGACAGTTCATAGTGCTTCACAGTACTGGGTTACATCATCGTACTAAATATCAGGTCTTGTGAGGATGAAGATTAAGGAAGG